>NW_008705460.1:324813-333305 GCF_000326865.2 Helobdella robusta | reverse complement strand
TCTACAAACATATTAACGCCAAACATTTGGTAGAATTTATAGAATATTGTAAAAATATATATATATATATATATTCATATATATATATATATATATTCATATATATATATATATATATATGTATATATATATATACACGATTGAGCTTTTCAATATTTATAACCGTAATTTTAATATTATTATCTAATTTATGAAAAGTAATGACAAAATTGTTGGTGTTCTTGGTGAAGCGTATAGGCCATATTTAGATTTTACTCATCATCAGCGTTTATATTGTTTTAGCCGGATTGTTAAATGATTATTACTACCCATTATCAACCTTTTGGACCACTAATGGGGAAAAAAGTTGTTCACTGACAGACAAGAAATAAACTGCGTAACAAGGCACACCAATTTTAAAGAGGAGGGTTTAGTCTGGTGTGTCGTTGAGAAATTTTAAAAAATGATGTTTGTTTGAAATTAACAGTAGCAATGTCTAAATTCAGTGCTTTAAGATTTAAAAAATTTTAAGCGCTATACTAAATGAAGTGTTGTTCGTGTTGAGTGCCGTAAGAAGTTTATAAATAAAAACAATTACAACTGGAAAAAGTATATTAACGATAAAAAAACAAAGAACAGACAGTGTTGCTATTGAATGTTTTTTCTCTATGATGAGGCCCATCCTTGTTGTTGGCGTGCTTCTGCTGATGTCAAAGTCACCAGCATCAGTGATGCTGTGTGTTTAACTCTGAAGAACTTTCCACAGGCAGTGCCTAATCCAATATCGTTGCCATTGTAAGGCTGGACACGTTTTGGCCAGCCTATGCTAGCTCGTAGTACAGGATCTCACTTTTTATAAGAGATGGAGTTTTGTTGGCAATTTTGCCTTTTCCCGCTTCAAAGTTTTCAATGTCTTCTGGTAGCTTAAAAGTATTTACCACTTTTTACGACGAGAACCAGGGGTCTTTGGACCAACTTTTTTTGCGTTTTAGGTGAAAATAGATTCAACGGATCATTGACACAAGCAAAAAAGAAGTGCATGTTTATGTTGAATGTCGTAAGAAATTCACATGATTTGCTTTAAGCAAAGTATGCGAATTATGCTTTTTTTGGGTACATGAATGAGTTCCAAAACTTTAATATGCAATTTCTTAATTGATATGAAACGTCTGCATACTATTCATTTTATATGCTTATAGGACTTGTCATTTTTGGAAATCCAAGATATTCCAGAAAGCAATTCCAGTCGATGTTGAAAACAGAATGATCTTCTGACAAAATATTGATTCAATCTAAAAATATTCTAATTTATCTCGACTGATTTTAATCATTGCAATTATCTTGTTTTATTATTTTCTGATGTTTTTTTTTAAATCTTCCATGCTACTACTTTCAAGATAGAGTCATATGTATGGACAACATTTATCAAACGAATCTATTTTTATCCTTAAACTTTCTATTCTATAATTTGTCCTATAATTTTTTTCTTTTCTAAAGCAACAATGATTCTCTTATAGCAGCTATAGCAGCTTTTCTTCGTGTGTATAGATGAAATTAAAATTAAAACTCGAAATTAAATTTTTTTACGACATTCAGCAGTTACTATTTTTTCTGTCTCCACTTTTGTGAATTTGGATTTCTTTTATCCAATCATTTGGAATTCCTTGATTGTATATTAATTAGCCCTTCTCCGAGAAGTTCCGCTTTTATGACAAAAACCTGGCGCTTTGCTGATTGAAGATTCTGTTTAATTATTTAATTATTCACTGAAGCGCTGGTCGGATTCTGAAAAAACGTTATTATTATAACGTTCCCCGGTTCCCCGCACAGGTAATACGTTATATTTTAAAAAATTATATTGTTAGCTATGTTGTATTAAATCGCTTTCTATGCGAAAGGAACTAGCGGTAACATCGCAATCGATACAAAATTATAAAGTTAATGAAATGAAACATTGAAGTCATAACCTTCAATCAAATCACACAGTTATTCCCTTCATCAAATCACACAGATTAATATGAATTCATTTAACCTCTTCTACCTAACGAGTCTAAATAACTCACCCATCAACTAACTTATCTGGGCAAAACTATGTATAATTGACGTGTTACGCGTTGCATGACATACAACGATTGAATATTATAAAGTATGCATTGCGTCTATAACAATATCTTTTACTTCGTATTAGTTTATTTCACATTTTTTAAATCGCATTTAAATCGCATCAAAACTAAATTATTCAAAACTTTTCCCGTTGGAATAACGATAAAAAAACCTTGTATCGTTATCAAAACTAGACTGATAAAGAAAATGACAAATAGAGACACTAGTGCTTAATTTTATACTGCCGTTCACACCTCATATATGGACACAACAGTGTCCAACAATCATTCTTTCCAACTTCTAATAAACGGTGTATTTTAATATAGAGCCAAACATTTTACTAATTTAAGACAATGAAGCTTATGCAAGAATTCTGCAGAAATGTCAAACCTTCCATTTTTCCATCACATACATCAATAGTTTGCAGCAATAACTGAAGTTCTTTAACAAATCCAACAACATCAGCAGCTGATCTGAAATCAGGTTGTGTAACTATCTCTAGTAACCCAATACCTATAATTTTATTATAAAAAAAACTAATTAATTAAAAACCAAACAGATAACCAGTAATGTTTTTTACCAGCACGATTCAAATCAATTAAGCTTTTAGATTTATCATGTAAACTTTTACCACTGTCTTGCTCAAGTTGAATTTGAATTAACCTGGCTTCTTTTTCTGTAACTTTTTTAAAATTAGAATCAACAGCCAAATATTTGAGACTACCACCAATAGCAACCGGTTTTTTATGTTGTGTGATCTGATATCCAGACTTGAGTTAGAATAAATAAAAACTATTATTCACTTTAAATAGAGAAAATAATATTAAACATTTAAAAATTTTTATTACAGAAAATAAAATAAGTTGAAAACTGAATATAAAAAACAATAAAAAACTTGAGGACAATAAAATTGCGTCAAATATTTAGTCTAACATATATTTTAATTTTCCAAGCTGGTTTATTACCCCTTTTCTCACTCTGTTTAGAACTGTTTGTAAAATATTATGTAGCCCGCCATTTGGAATACTTCCAAATGCTTTTGATATATGTATTATACATTATACAGCCAATGGCGGATTCGAAGAAACTACTAGACCATGAATGAAAATATTGAAGATTCCGTGAATGACATAGTAATAAAGTAAACAAAAATTAACAAAAAATATCATCAACTAAGAATTTTCAGAATCATTCCTCACCAACCCCACCAACACGAGAATAATAAGCGGTAATAGTAACTAAAATTAAAAAAAAACTGGAAAATTCTGAACCTGTTACTCCACACAACTAAATTAGACAAAGGTATGTAAATATTAGGGATGCACCGAATAGTGAATCAGGTCAACGACAGAATGGCCTACAACAAACAACAACACACGTTAAGACAACATTTTCCCCGAGATCGGGGGTTGCCGTTTGGCTACCTATGATGAAACCGAAATACCCCTCGACGCCATTCACATCTGACACTCGCCTCAGTATCACGCAACTCCGCTTTCACTCTGTCCTTCTCCACCTGCTCTCTCCATCTCAATCGCGGACGACCCCTTCCCATCACTCCTTCAACCTCGAACTCCAACGCTCGCCTAATCCCGACCCTTTCATCCCTTTTCAACACATGTCCATACCACCGCAATCTCGATCTCCTTATCAATGTCACAATGTCCTCATTCAGTCCCATCATCGACATCAGCTCTGAACTACTCCTTCTATCCTTCACTTTAACCCCACACATCATCCTCACCATAGATCTTTCAGCCCTTTGCAGTACACTTTCCTCCTTTCTCCTCAACACTCCTCCTTTTCATCTTCACCGACCATTTCTTTTCAGACAATACCCCACCCAGTTCCCTGAATTTCATCCATCCCACAAAAACTCTAGCCGTAACAGCGCTCAAACATCCGACATCCCCCTTCCAACCCTCACCTTTGTCTTCGCCCCTTCATACAGCTACATCACAGCTTTAACAAGTCTCTCATTCACTCTTTTCTTCCTCAATGCCCATTCAATGACCTTCCTCGGTACTCGATCAAAAGCCTTTTCTAGATCCACAAAACACATGTACAATCTTCGTTTCTTCTTTCTATAATTCTCCTGCAACATTCTCACTAGGAACAACGCATCCACCGTTCCCCTACCAGGCATAAACCCACACAGCATTTCATTAACTGTCACCATGTTTCTCAACCTTCACTCAAGCATCCTCTCCACTACCTTCATTCCATGCTCTAGCAATTTCATACCCCTATATGACCCACAATCTCTCACATCTCCTTTGCCCTTATACAACGGCACCAACACACTGTGTCACCAATTCTCAGGTATACCTTCATCATCAAACAAACTGTTAGCAATTCTCATCATAACTTCAATTCCTATCACCCCACTCGCCTTTATATTGTTTCGCCGCCACATCCGAAATCCCTGTCGCCTTACCTAGTTTCATTTCTCTAACTGTTTTCTCTACTTCCTCCATCGTCACCTTCTCTATGGGTTCGTGTGTGACCGCGGATTCCACATCTCCATCCCACTCATTCTCTTCATTCATCAACCTTTTCATATGAGCTTTCCACACCTGAGCTTTTTCTCCTCATCTATGCACAACTTGCCAGATCCATCCCAAACATGTCCATTCCCTATGACATCTTTCCCATCCCCTCATTGACTGCTCTACTACTTTGAACATTTTCCTCGAACTCACATCAAATTCCATTTCCATCATTAACCTATCTGATGCTTTCGTTATTGCAGTTGCCACTGCCCGTTTTGCAACCTTCTTAGCCTTAGCCTTCCTATACTCAAACTCCGCTTCCCCCGTCATGTCCCTTCTCCACACCCTAAACCTATCCTTCTTGACCTCCAAAACCTTTCTTATATCTTCATCACACCACCACGTCTCACCATGCCTACACTTTCCTTTCGTCCATCCACATACTTTATCTGCCGTAGCCAACGACAGAATGGCCGAATAATTAATAAACTATTCGGCAGAAGCCGAAGACCGAATACCAAAAAAAAACCGCAAATTATTGGAAAAACAGTAGGTGAATCGTGTTTTTTAGATTATATTCAATATCTTGTACAAATTTAAAAGGTTTAACACCTATGATGTCACACCCCCAGCAAGAAACAGTTTTAGAAAATGGTATGATACACTGAAAAGATCAAGACGGAACAGCGTTAAAATCAACTGCAGCAGCCAACAGCTTTTATCTGTGCTGGATATGGTAGAGATCGTCATTCCAGAATCGATCTGTTTAGCTATTCTCGGCGGTGTAGAATTCCCTAACCTTGGTTTTAGTTTCACTATCGTCTCACGAGACGGAAGAATGCAGACGACGATATATTTATTTATATCCTTCATATACATACATATATATATATATATGTATATGAAAACAGAAAAACATATATATATATATATATATATACATATACATATATATATATATATATTGGGAGTGAGATTCCAACCCGGCGCTTAATCAACAATGAAAACAAAGGAGTAATAAAAATAAAAACTAGCATTGTAAATAATGACAAAGAAGAATATGATGTTATCGATGAAGATGGACCAGCCTATAAAGAAATCTGACAACTAATTTCCATCTAAGTTCTTTTTTTTATTCGGCAGAGGTAAACGTTTTTGTCTATCGAACAAAATGTGTATCTGTTAATTACCTAAAAAAACCTTAGTTTGCAATATTGTATACTGTAAAATAATTTAATTAAATTGGTGTTTAAACTCGGGCTTTCGATGAGTTCCATAATGAACAAAACGCGTCAAGCCTAGAACGAGTTATGTGTTCACAGTAATGCACTTTTGATCGTGGTGAGAGATGGTGTACTTTATGTACTCATACTGGCCGAACCGTACTTGCGGGAAATTCGGAAATTCTCACCATTCATATACATATCATCATCATTATGCACGTTTAAGTGCGCTCAAAACTGGGAGGCTCTGGGGTTGGCCTTGTCGCATGATCACGCACATTTAACCCTCTTTTCCATTCTTTTCTATTGTAGGCCATTTCTGGTTTCAGGTCCAGTGCCCTCATGTCCTTTGACAATACTTCTTTCCAGGTGAGTTTCGGTCTGCCACTTAAACCGTTAGATATAATAGTTCTAAATATCTTTACCCAGTTATCATTTGCTCTCTGTCCACATGGCCGAACCATCTCTGTTTAAATGCATATGTGCCTGTAAGGGGTAATTAGCACATTACGTACACGTCCCATTAAGCTATCGGAATACATCATCGTTATACCGCTCCCTAATCTAAAATTACAAAATCTCAATTTTCAAAAGAAAGAAATAAAATAAACGATCACGAAAATCGTTTTAGTTGACTATGCGCAGTGAAATTCTACAATAAAAAGAGATGTCATTGGCCTCGTCAAAATCATGATCGGAGATAAAAATTATTAAATTGATAATGACAAAGTTGAATCAGAATATTCTATAACATTATCTTCTGACCAGATTTGGCATTAACAAATTTATAATTCTAGTTCCGTTTTTAGATTACGAGTGCCAACGTTGTTTTGCTATAGACTATTCTTTCACTCACTAGAAAGAATTGCAAAACATAAATAAACTGTTCCGCACCTGACGCTTTCTAATTTTCATTTTATTAAAAAAAAAATGTTTGAAAAAGAAAAATAAGCCATGCAATAAGCTTATTCTGGTGAAAACAATTACAAGCGCAAATTATAAATTACATTTAAAAAATGACGTTAAAAGGTAATAAACTTTATGTTGTCAAATAAAGAACAAGAAAAAACTGAGAAATAAAATTAAATATAGATAAAAACAAAAATAAAATGTTGAAACAATAAAAAAAAGAAATGAAATACTTATTGCTAGATAAAACTTTTAATAAACTTATTGCTTGATAATTTTTAATGACAAATAGAAATAAATATTAAATAGAAATAAAAACGTACTGGTAAATCTGCATAGAAATAATGCTTTCTATCAAAGTAAGAAACTTCATTAATCGAACAGTTCAAAGCATGGCTAGCTTTTATTGCAGCAACGATACATTGTTTGTTTAGAACCTAAACAAAATTAAATATAAGTAAATGGAAATTTAAAATAAATTTTATACATTACTGGCAAGCATCCAGGCAAAGATGCATCTAAAAATGAAACAGCACTGTTTATTGGAATCCCAAACGAGGTTTTTGATGAAGAAAATAATTTACTTTTAGCTTGTATTTGAGCATGAATTTCTAAACCAATTACTGCTTCCCAATTTAGATTCTCATCTATTCTTAATTTTGAAAAAAAAATTAAATAGAAAATCAATAAAATCTCATACAAATTATTAATAAATAAAACATTTTCTCAATATTTTAATATGAAAAAACCCAGCATGAGTAATTATATGTAGGGATGCACCGGATTTAGGTTTTTCAAATCCGGCCGTATTGCAAATTCAAAAACCGGCCGGGAGCGGATTTTAGTTACCATTTTACATATGTTAAAAAAAAATACTCACATCTACATGTTGAACATCAAAAAATAACACCAAGCAAATAGTAATTAATTCAAATATACGAATAAGCTGTGTGATACACCAAATACGTTCTAGTTACATTTATATATGTATAAGCACACATTATTTCATTTATATGAAACACGAAATTCATGTGCACCGGCTACAATTAAACACATGATAACATCATTATAATATGCTCAGAACTAATAAACATGAAATTCACACGTGAACTTTCCTAGCGCGCACGCTGTTTGACCATGTTATGCAGATAAAAGTACTGTCAATAATTTATGCATAAAACTTATGGCACAAAGAAATGTGCATACCAATAAAAGATGATATTGTTATGTGTCATGTTTTGATGCGTGCGCGTACATCTTCCATACTTATTAATAGCTGAGTTTCTAATACACAATAAGTTAATAATAGAAAAATGTCAAGCTCACTTCACAGTTAGTTATGCAGATAAAAGTACAGTCAATAAAAAAAGTGCATAAAACTTATGGCACAAAGAAATGTGCATACCAATAAAAGATGATATTGTTGTGTCATATTTTGATGCGTGCGCGTACATCTTCCATACTTATTAATAGCTGAGTTTCTAATACACAATAAGTTAATGATAGAAAAATGTCAAGCTCACTTCACTCACAGTTAGTAATGTTGTTATAATGTGTCATGTATGCCTAGCCCAACGTTTAACATACAATGATCTTGGATCAATGATCTTGAATTATGTGCTTATGTAGCTCTATGTATGTATATATATATGTATGTGATATTTAGGAACGAGGTTTTCATTAATACATATTTTGTTAAATTTATTTGCCCATTTTGCATTTATCAACTTTTTTATTATGGACTCAACACAGCGTAGTTTTTGACATTCATATTTATTGTGAAATT
>NW_008705460.1:309405-324763 GCF_000326865.2 Helobdella robusta | reverse complement strand
TAACTTCACTTTCAATTCCAATTTTATTTTTAATATCTTATCTATCATGTCCGCCAAATAATTTACATAATTCGTTTAATTCTCATTTATTTTAATTAAATTTCTTATATTTCATTGGTTTTAGGCTCTGATGATGGCTACCTAGCCGAAACAACGTTGTCAGCTTCTAATATGTCACAATTTCACAATAAATATGAATGTCAAAAACTACGCTGTGTTGAGTCCATAATAAAAAAGTTGATAAATGCAAAATGGGCAAATAAATTTAACAAAATATGTATATATGTATATATATATATATATATATATATATATATATACATATTATGTAGCTATATGATCTGTCATATACAATTATACAGTATATACACGTGTACAAGTTCTTTTACACAAAGATCAGCTTATAATTTATGCATAGCCCATGTTAAAGCATAAAGAAAATTGTCCAGCTCACCTCACAATTAGTGATGTTGTTATTATGTGTCATCAATCAAGTCATCACAACATCTAATAAGGCAAATCATATGCTTGGTCGGATAAAAAATCTTTTTGAAGATTTGATAATAATTTGCTCCGTAATTTATATCCAACATTCATTCGTCCACTTTTGAAGTTTGCAGTGTCAGTTTGGCCACATATTGAAGGGTGATATCGAAGTGAATGAAAGAGTACAACATAGAGCAACAAAAATAGTTCCATCTATAAGAAATTTCACTTACAATGATAGTCACAACTAACAACTTCGGTAGAAAAAAAGAAGAAAAGATTTGGTTGTGATATATAAAAGCACACATAAAATAGATAAGACTGATTTAATGAATCGATTTAATAATATTGAAACTAAAACGCGAGGTCACGGATTGAAGCATTACAAAGAGATAACAAGACACAGAAGCAGAGATGCGGAGGGTTTGTTGCAACTGTTTTTTGGATCGACTGATTTGACGGTCCAATCGGCTCCACCGCGAGAAGGCAGTTGCTCCAAAGCCATATCATATCATCACGCAACAACACCCTCATCGCAACATAAAGACCACCCTCCTCTCCAAATGGGTTTCAACAACTCATGCGGTTCTAATAACAACCATAAATAGCGATTCTCTGAAGTCCGCTCTAAGAACACTACACAATAACACCATCAAAGCCGCCACAGAGACGTATCAGTCGCCGTTGTTGTTGCTTGACGGATGGCCTCCACCTACACCAAAAATAGATCCAACAGAAGAATCACTTCCCAGGGCAATCAGACGGACCCTATCCCAACTCCGTTCTGGCCATAATATTCTTCTAAACAGCTACAAAAACAGAATCGACAGTGGGCACCTCAACATCTGTCCTTTCTGCAACAATCATACAGATGATGTACCGCATCTGTTTAGCTGTCCACAAAACACCATAAAACTACAACCAATAGATCTCTGGAGAAACACAATTGCAGTGGCGGTTTGGCTCCGGCCTCGATTGGAGCCCTAGGGGTCCCCCAGAATGGGGCAACAACAACAACACAGAAGCAGAGAGAATTACCTGTTCAATAGTGGAATTCCTTGCCAAAAGAACTCGTCAAAGGACTAACAGTAAACAGTTTCAAAGCAGATATTGATTGTTGAATGAATAACAATCAATCTTCGACTCAGCTGTGCTAATTTTGGATAATCTTGTTTCTATTTTATTGAATTTTTTAGAAACTAACGCAAAAGAATAAAAGTCTATCAATTAAATACTATGCAGAAGTAGCCCAATTATTAAATTATTTAAAAGTGAACAAATCTGATGCAAAGCCTGGCTTATCTTTAAAAAAATTTATCATAATTATTTTAATCATCTGATCAATTATCTTCAACAAATCAAAATTTACTCGGAATAAGTTTTATACGCTTACGTTATATTTCTACAAATAAGCAAATTAAGAATGTAAAATGTCGGGACCATAAACTTTAGTATTTTATATCCGAGGGCACCATTAACTTTAAACCTAGCCATAAAAGCGAAATTTTACTATATATATATATATATATATATATATATATATATATATATATATATATATATATATATATATATATATATATGCAGTAATTTATGAAATCTACCAAATTTCTAGCGTTAGTTTACTACCTTTCTCAATATTTCGAACCAAATTCTTGTCGTCAATATTTATTTTATTAACGTTAGAATAGTATACAGTTATCCTATTCATTCTCCAGTGTATAGGACCTATTTCGATTTTTCAATCATTTTCAGTACTTGTTGCAGTTTATATAAAGATATATTATCGTTAGAATAGTATACAGTTTTCCAATTCATTCCCGAGTGTATAGGACCTATTTCGATTTTTCAATCATTTTCAGCATTTGTTGCAGTTTATGTAGAGAATTTGTATAACCCAATACTTGTTGCAATTTATATAGAGAATTTGTATAACCCAGGCCTTTGTTCCTGTTATTGATTTGCATTTATCGCTATTTACTATTAAATTTTACATTGTCAGATTGCTGGTTGATCCGATTAAGGTCATTGTTGTTCATTCTTCGAGTTGGAAGTGTTGCTGTGATTCGTTGTTGGATGTTGATGGAAGGTTTTTCAGATTCGATGAAATGGCTTCTGCGATTCTTAGGTTATAGTGCTGTTGATTGTTGTATAAAGTTTTATGTTGTTATCTAGAAGGTTCCTAGTTAATGGGGTGTCGTGGAATGTTTTTAAATGGTTTTTTATTGCTTCATCCCTTTTGTGCATTCCTGCTATTATTGTTGTTGCTGCTGTTAATAATAACGGTAATAATGATAATAACATCATTATACTTTATTATCAAACTGAACAGGGCCATCGTCCAGTAGCTGTGAATTGGATGGGTTCACCAGTGATCATTGCTTTGGTATTGTGTCGTGGAATGTTTTTAAATGGTTTTTTATTGCTTCATCGCTTTTATGCATTCCTGCTATTATTGTTGTTGCTGCTGTTAATAATAACGATAATAATGATAATAACATCATTATACTATATTATCAAACTGAACAGGGCCATCGTCCAGTAGCTGTGAATTGGATGGGTTCACCAGTGATCATTGCTTTGGTTTTGGGGATGTTGACTTTGAATTCATGATCGGCGAGTCTGGTGTTCCAATCTTCAAACATCTGTGCTGCATTCTACTCAGACGTGGCTGTTAAAACGATATTATCAGCATATATAAGATTCCAAATGTCACCAGTGTATCGGTTTTGTGATTTCTTCCATCACAGTTATAAATAACAGTGAACTGAGAACCGAGCCTTGGTGAACTCCAACACTCCAACACCGATGTCAAATGCATATGTGTTTCCAACCGTTGTGCTGACGAGAGTCTTGGTATTCGTATACATTTCCATCACAAGTCAAACAAGACAATCTGGAATGAGTTGTCGACGTAGACACCACCTGATTGCTTCACGGGGAACTCGATCAAATGCTTTTTCAAGGTCTACAAAAATGTGTGATAGTTGTTGATGCTTTGCGAGGTACTTGCAGTTGCCTAAGGATGTGAATTGCATCAATTGTTGATTTTTCTGCTAGAAAACCTAATTGATAATTATGATTCTGAACTTAGCCACCAGCCACAATGACCGACCTATATATTATGTACGCGGAGAGATCGTGAAAAAAGAGAGGACCATCTGCTGAATGCACAGCAGATGTTTATATATGTTACCAATAATTGTATAGCTATATAAATCCTTAACTGATCATTGAAATGTATGAAAAGTATGTATTCTATATATTTAAGTAACGCATGTATGAACAATGATTGTATGATGTATTGAACAACATAAAAAAATTGACAGTAAGTTGAACATAAAAATCGATTAAAAATATTATTAATTGCGGCCTCAAAAAAAGATTTCTACCACTTATGTAGAATTAAATTACCTTTCTAACAATATATCAGCCACTAAAAAAAAACAGCCTTCCAGGGTGTTCAAAACACGAAAAACAAACACACTTCATTGTGCATCAAATCACAAAAATATTTTTTTACACTATTCATAATTGCGGCCTCAAAAAAAGATTTTTACCAATGATGTAGAATTAAATTACCTTTCTAACAATATATCAGCCACTGAAAAAAACAGCCTTCCAGGGTGTTCAAAACACGAAAAAAACACACACTTCATTGTGCATCAAATCACAAAAATATTTTTTTTCACTATTCATAATTGCGGCCTCAAAAAAAGATTTCTACCACTTATGTAGAATTAAAATACCTTACTAACAATATATCAGCCACTGAAAAAAAACAGCCTTCCAGGGTGTTCAAAACCCGAAAAACAAACACACTTCATTGTGCATCAAATCACAAAAATATTTTTTTTCACCATTCATAATTGCGGCCTCAAAAAAAGATTTCTACCACTGATGTAGAATTAAATTACCTTTCTAACAATACATCAGCCACTGAAAAAAACAGCCTTCCAGGGTGTTCAAAACTCGAAAAACTAAAACATTTTCATCGCGCATCGAATCACAAAAATATTTTTTTTCACCATTCATAATTGCGGCCTCAAAAAAAGATTTCTACCACTGATGTAGAATTAAATTACCTTTCTAACAATATATCAGCCACTGAAAAAGACAGCCTTCCAGGGTGTTCAAAACTCGAAAAACTAACACATTTCATTGTGCGTCGTATCACAGCGACTGAAACAGAAAGATATCACTGGGCAAAATTAAATTTTACTCGCAGACATGGTGGTCGGTACTATTGGTCTGCCATCATCGCTTTTATTTCATTATAAAAATCATTATAACACCTCAACCCTAGATAAGCATTTATTGCTAGGCTGACTCTTTCACTTTATTTTATTGTGAATAAATGGATCAACAAAAAAACTTAAATTACACGTTCCTCTAGCCTGTGTATGCGTGGGTGTGTTTGTGTATGTATTATGTTTGTGTATGTATAGTGTGTGTATTGTATGTGTCAATAATTAACAAAATAACCCAACGATATCTTTAACAATTAATTCAATGATAAATTTAACTGACTTCAAATTCAACAATGTTCGTTTATGTCTATGTGCGTTTTATTCAATGGGCTTTTTTGGTTGTGCTATTTTTTCAGTCGAGTAGCATCCAAGTATGTTTTTTAGTATTGAATTTTAAGCGGTGTGTGCTCGTGTATGTCTGCCCTTTTTATTGCAGCCAATCGCACAACGTAGTTCATCATTAGGTTAGTTGAGAGCGGTGCCATTGGTTCTGCATGCATTATGCCCGAACCAATGATTACAGTTTATAATTTTCACATTCATACCAATATATGTTTATATATGTGTGTGTGCGTGTGTGAGTATGTATGTACGTACGTATGTATGTTTGTAAATAAATATATTTGCAAATCAAATCACCCAGTCCGTCTGATTCATTGGTCAATTGTAAAATTTTAACAAACATAAAGTACTATTTTCACGTAGGAAAAGGAATAAGACAATTGAGAGGTTTAGAAAGAAATCACAGATAAATAAAACTGGCTAATAAGCTACCGTCACTTGTCCGAATAGACTGTATTAATGCCTCCGATGATAATACAGTGCATCAAGGTAACATGATGCAAATTCATTCAAATGACGTTTTAGCTAATGCTAGATCTGAGTCATTGAGTGTTGACGATGAGGATAAAGATGACGTTTTTGATGTAATTATAAAGCTAAGAAAAGAACTACTTGCTTCAGATAGTGATAGATTTATACAACATGTTAGTGAGCCGTTATGCATCGTTTCATATTCATACAAACAGGTTGAAGTTGCTAAACGAACCAAAAAAAGAACATATTGCCAGTGTTGTATTTTGATTCGACAGGATCGGTGATAAGAAGGACCAGCTCATAGCAGAAGAGAATTTTTTATTACACTGGTGTTATTTCAGTAGATAATAGAATAATTCCAATGATCGACTTTGTAACATGTACGCACGACGTGTATCACATAAGTCAAGTACTTATTGACTATGAGCACTACGTCTCAAAAAAATTGAAAGAATGGCCTTTGTATTCGAATGTTATAACCGATTTTTCTATGGCACTTATTGAGGCTGTTTTGAAAGGATTTAACACGATGGAAATTCCGACGTATTTGCAATATGCAATGAAATGGGCAACCAGTGACGTCATTCCTATTAAAATTGTACAAGTGAAATTGTGTTGTTGTCATTTTATTAAAATAGTAACCAGAGAGACGCTTAAACACACTAAATTTAAACCGGATTTTAGTTATCATTTTACATACGTTAAAAAAATACTCAAATTTACGGTTATGTTGAACATCAAAAAATAACACCAAGCAAATAGTTAATTAATTCAAATATATAAATAAGTTGTGTGATATGCCAAATTCTGTTATCAAAGATCAGCTTATAACTTATGCATAACCCGTGTTATAGCATAAAGAAAATTGACCAGCTCACCTCACAATTAGTGATGTTGTTATTATGTGCCATGTATGCACGTGCACACTTGCACAGCTTATAATTTATGCAAAACCCATGTTATAGCACAAAGAAAATTGTCCAGCTCACCTCACAATTAGTGATGTTGTAATTATGTGTCATGTATGCCTAGCCTAACCTTTAACATACCATGTTCTTAAATTATGCGCTTATGTCTATATATATATAAATATGTAGCTATATGATCCATTATATACAATTATATAGTATATACACTTGCACAAGTTCTTTTACACAAAGATCAGCTCATAATTTATGCATAACCCATGTTATAACATAAAGAAAATTGTCCAGCTCACCTCACAATTAGTAATGTTGTTATTATGTGTCATATATGCTTAGCCGTTAACTTATTGACGTAAAATTAATTGAATTCAATAAAAAAATTTTCTATTTATAACATTTTTAAATGTTGATAGACGCTTAAATTCGGCCACCAAATCCGGCCGGGGCCGGATTTAAGAAAAGCCGGATTTTAACCGGGGTCAAACTTCGGTGCATCCCTAATTTCAAGTATATGTAGTTGATATAAATTTTTCAAATTATTTATTTATTGCTAATGATTAACAAATAGAATTGAGTTTCTATAACTGTTAACTATCAATCAATCAATCGATAAATTAGCTTATAAAGCGCTATTTCCGCGATGTTCAACAGCGCTCCTCAATGAATTTTGAAAACAGATGGGTCTTGAGATCCGCTCTGAACTTTGCAAGTGATGGAGAAGTAGTCAGAGAAGTAGGTAGAGAGTTCCAGAGAAAAAGACCAGAAAAAGCAAAAGCAGATTTGGCAAAAGAGTGTTTAACACGAGTTAAGAAGCGAGAAGAAGACGATCGTAAACCGGGGAGTTTAGGTTCGATATCTGATAAATACTTAGGAAATAATTTAGATTGAGACTTATACATGAACGTGCAAATTTAAAAAATTATTCTATATTTTATAGGTAGCCAGTGCAAGAGAACAAGATATGGAGATATATGAGAAAAGAAAGGGGCACGAGCAACTAGACGAGCAGCAGAGTTAAAAACATTACTTAAAGGATAGAGTATAGAGTCAGGTAGACCATAGTAGAGCGAGTTACAATAATCAATCCTAGATAAGACTAACGAAGTCACAAGAAAGAGAAGAGTAGGATCATCAAGAAAAGGCAAAAGTTTTTTTTTAATCGTTATTGATTTAAAAAAATGCATTTTGTGTTCATTTGTATGTTTTTCTACAAATACAGCAGAAAAATAATAATTATTATCTAATATTTACACCACACAAAATTTAATTTACTAATAAATAATAGAAATTAATAGGATTATCAAATACACACAACTACAGTATTATATATCTTTATAGCATCGATATATAACTATATAATTATATATACATGTATATATGCATACCTGTTAGCTGCCACTTAACAGCATATAACATAATATAGCATATAAGCTTATAATAACATGCATACATATCAGCTGCTATTTGAACTGCATATATCATATAACATAATATAACATATATCGCATATGCATGCAGGCTTGATGTACCCTCTCTCTTTTACGTTTATCTCTTTTTTAACGTGTGTATAATTGGCTTTTTAACGTGTGTATAGTTGGCATCGAAGATTGCTTATAAAATTATATAGGTCGGTCATTGTGGCTAAGTTCAGTCTCATTTGATAATTTCCGATTGTGATGCACAACGTTAATCTTCTCTTAATGATTTTCTCAAAAATTTTCAGGGAGTATTCTAACAGACTTATACCCCGATATGATGAACAGTTCAATGGATCACCTTTGCCTTTGTATAACGGAACTGTCTGTTCTATTCAGTCGGCATTGAGCAATTTCTCCACACTTCACGGCAAAGTTGTAGTAACGTTTGAATACTTACAGTACCAGATGCTTTGATAATGTCATTTGTGAGTCCAGAGGGCCATGATGCCTTTCCACCCTTCATAGCTTTCCTTCATAGCTTTCATAGCTATGAATAACAAACATTGTGCAAGATTCCCAGCCAGATAGATTGATAAAAAGAAAAACTGTTTGATGTGACGTATTTCCTTAATATGATAATTACAAGCCTTTGTGATAGATGAAATATGATTTGAAAGAGTTAGTTTCTTGCCGAGAACAACACAGCATCACTAACAGGGATATCACTGTTACCAATCCTGATTGATGTCCAGTCATGTAACTCGTTAATTGAATGAAATGAGTCGAGTTTGATGACCTGTTTTATTTAAATTGATTGAAATTTATTAAGAAGAAACCATTTCTTCATGGCAGCAATGCACGTAATGATGGTATTCACATTTGATGAATAGCCCTTATTGTCCAGTGAGATTAAGAAGCATTTAAGAGTTTATCATCAGTGTATTGATGGCAGAATACATTGAACCTGTTGTTAATCTTGTGAATTTGGGAGATATATGATGTAAAAAGTTGAGTACTCAAGCGGTATGTAATATGACTTTTACTAAGTTATTTATTTCATTGAAGAAAATGAAATGTTTACGAAAACTTTCTAAAAATTGGTAAAAAACACAACAGATAACTTCATTCGAAATAATTTAAAAAAATCTCACTTCAACACTGGGCTAGTTGATAATTTCCCAAGCCTGTGGTAAACGAGCGAATTTTTAAACTGACGAAAACGAACTAAATAGGCAATACGCGCTAGCATCCTCACCGTTTACGACATTCATACCGTGTGAGTCTGAACTAACGACCGACCTAGATAGAGAAAATTACGTTGTGTTTGTGCCAAGGTAACACGTTGATGTGAGAATGAGAATCTGCATGCGTATGCAATAAGTGCGCTGTTTAAGTAGCTGTATGGCATATATGTTAAAACTTTATACATTACATTGAAAGTTGTATAGTTGTGTAAACTGTCATACAACGTAGCGAATCTAAATGTATAAGCAATGTATACAATAACGTTCATGCAATGTTTATATCTTGACAACTGTATATTTATTTATTTATTATATATATATATATAATAGACCATAATTTATATATATATATATATAATTTTATATTATATATATATATATATATAATAGACCATAATTTTTACAATATCCTATAAATTCTACCGAATGTTTGGCGTTAATATGCTTATAGTTCGTTTTTTCGATTTTTCTCGCTAAATTTTTATATTCTATATATATATATATATATATATATATATATATATATATATGTGTGTGTGTGTGTGTGTGTGTGTGTGTGTGTGTGTGTGTGTGTTTGTAATAGACCATAATCTATAAATTCTACCGAATGTTCGTTTTTTCGATTTTTCTCACTAAAGTTTTTTGGTGAACGTTTAGTATGTTAAAATTCAAAATAAACTTATTTTCCGAATTCATGCTGCAAATAAGGCCATATTTCGATTCCGAATGAATCATCATCAGTGCGGTCGGAAGTTTATATAGGAAAATATTGACTTTGTCAAAGTGAACTCAGATGTAAATTAGGTGTCAGGTTTCTCTATTGGCTGGTCAACTTTAGTGAGAAAAATCGAAAAAACGAACTACAAACTTATTAACGCCAAACATTCGGTATAATTTATAAAATATTGTAAAAATATATATATGTATATATATATATATATATATAAATATGTATATATGTATATATATAAATATATATATAACTTTATATATGTATGCAAGTGTGACGTCCCTTTTTTAACTAAACAAAATTAGAGTTACCAAATATACCAAAGGAAGAAAGCCCGTTGGTTTTAGTTGCACAGCAGCTGGCCAGCCTTTGAAAGGAAAGCAATTCGTGATCTTTTATATTAATTTCTTATATTTTAACTACGGGGAAGCATTTAGGTATCAAACTTAACTACTGTCATATAAACTTGTCATTTGTTAATTTGATATCAATAAAAAATAAAATTATAAAACAATTACATTGTTTAATGACTTTTCACTAAGAGGAGGGGGGTAAAGTTTTGTGACATGCTTATTTTGGGAAGGCCGGTCGATTTGTGACAGATGGTGACATGGGGGAATGGGGGTCAAAAAAACGTTAAAAAAATGACATCCTTTATGGACAGCCCCTGATTAATGCACATTGAAATTGTTATATTAAACGAAGTTTAATATGGTAACACTATTGATTTTGTTATAGCTTCATCTTTTTCTAAGCCTATTAATATCTTTGCTAGCTCTGTTCTTTATTCTGATCACCTTCTTATTGAATCTGTTTTTTTCATTAGATTTTCTTCCTTCAAATTCATCTATGTCTATTACTAAAAGATGCTGGTCTTCTCTTAACAAAGATATTTTTCTTCAATCTCTTACTGAAACTATTTTTGATACTACCTTATTTTCTGATGTTGATAATTTTGTCTATGCTTTTAATATCTACATTACTTCTATTCTTGATAAGCTTATTCCTCTTAAATCTTTTACTTATAGGCTTTATTCTCGTAGAGCTCCTTGGTTTGATTATGCTTGTGTAGTAGCCAAGAAAAGTGTTAGAAGACTGTAGAAAGTCTATAGGTTAAATTTATCTAACTCTCTTTATTCTATCTATAAATCTGAATTGATTAATTATAAATATCTACTTTTCTCTAAACACTCTACTTGTCTTAGAAATTCTATAACATCTGCTTCAACATCTAAAAATAGGTGGTCTGTTCTATTTAAACTTCTACATAAAAAATCCTCTCACTCATCTTTTTCTGCTTACCAGTTTCATGACTTTTTTGTAAATAAAATTACTTCTTTAAGAACATCTAATTCTAATTTTTCTTCTCATAACTTTACTAAACTTACTACTGAATCTTTTTCTGTATTTACTCCAATAAATCTTTTAGAACTAACTAAAATTATTAATTCTATGTCGTCATCTACAACCTGTTCTCTAGATCTATTTCCTTCAAATTTACTTAAAGAATTTTCTTCAATATTTTATCCAATCATTCTCAAATTAGTTAATTTATCTCTTTCCACCTCTAAATTTCCTACTTCTTATAAGAATTCTATTGTTATTCCTATTCTTAAAAACTCATCCTTAGATCCTACCTCTTTATCTAATTATAGACCTGTAACTAATATTACTTTCATCTCTAAAATAATAGAAAAAGTAGTTTTTAATCAACTGTCATCCTATTTAAACTTTAACTCCTTGCTACCTGTATCTCAATCTGGTTTCAGACCTGCTCGCAGTACTGAAACTTCTTTACTCAAAATACACAATGATATCCTTCTCTCTAGTGACAATAGTAATCTTACTCTTCTTCTTGCTCTTGACTTTTTCTCGGCTTTTGATACTGTTGACCATACCATTCTCTTGAGACTGTTGCATTTTTCTTTTAATATTACTGATTCTTGTCTATCTTGGTTTTCTTCTTATCTCTGTAATCGTTTTTCTTCTGTTGTTCTCAATAATTCTATTTCTAACTCCTCTACTCTTACTTTCGGGGTACCTCAGGGTTCTATCCTTGGCCCTCTTCTATTTATACTCTATACTTCTGAACTACCTCGTATTATTAATAACTTTTCTTTCTCTAGTCAACTATATGCTGATGATTCTTACATTTATACTTCTTTTCCTCCATCTAATTTCAATAGTGTTCTTCATAATTCATCTCTATGTTTTTCTTCAATTATCGCTTGGTCTGACTCTATGTGTCTTAAACTTAATCCTTCTAAGTTTGAATTAATTTGTTTTAATAAATCTAAGCACTCTATTACTATTCCTCCTATTATCCTACCTGATTCTAAAACTCTTGATGTTTTTCATAAGTTTTGTAGTCTAGGTTTTATCTTTGATTTTACTATGTCTCTCTCTTCTCAGATTAATAGTGTTGCTAGAAGCTCTTACTTTCATCTACGTAGAATAAAAAAACTTTTGCCTTTTCTTGATGATCCTACTCTTCTCCTTCTTGTTACTTCGTTAGTCTTATCTAGGATTGATTATTGTAACTCGCTCTACTATGGTCTTCCTGACTCTATACTCTATCCTTTAAGTAAAGCTTTTAACTCTGCTGCTCGTCTAGTTGCTCGTGCCCCTTTCTTTTCTCATATATCTCCATATCTTGTTCTCTTGCACTGGCTACCTATAAAATAAAAAATAATTTTTAAAAATTGCACGTTCATGTATAAGTCTCAATCTAAATTATTTCCTAAATATTTATCAGATAATTAAAAAATAATTTTTAAAAATTGCACGTTCATGTATAAGTCTCAATCTAAATTATTTCCTAAATATTTATCAGAAATATTTATTGATCCTAAACGCCCCGGTTTACGATCGTCTTCTTTTTCTCGTTTTTTTTTTTAACTCGTGTTAAACACTCTTTTGCCAAATCTGCTTTTGCTTTTTCTGGTCCTTTTCTCTGGGACTCTTTACCTACTTCTCTGACTACTTCTCCATCACTTGCGAAGTTCAGAGCGGATCTCAAAACCCATCTGTTTTCAAAATTCATTGAGGAGCGCTGTTGAACATCGCGGAAATAGCGCTTTATAAGCTAATTGATTGATTGATTGATTGGTTGGTTGGTTGATTGATTGATTGATCTGTCCTTTTTGCCGAAATCATCCCGACGATGTCCCTCATTTGTTGAGCTGTACCAGCAACCCTACATCCTTCACGGTAATAGATCGTTGGCACAACCCGGTGGCCGTGGCCAACTGGCTTCCGACCCATCTGGATCTCAACAACGATGTCTGAGGTGGGGCAAGAACAACAACACATCGCCATCATCACCATCATTATCATCATCATCGTCAGCATTAAGGATAATAGCAGGAAATGTTATACTCTACTACAATACTCTACCAGAAATTTTTAATGATAATATTATTAATTTAGATAATATTAAAAATAACAATAATAATAATAGTCTTACTAATAATAATAATAATAATACTTGTGGCAATAATACTAATATTAACAAAAGTGCCAATGATAATAATAACAATAATAACAATATTCACGGTAATACGTCCATAACTAACTCGTGACAATTTTTTGCAACACTGTTTTATTTATTTATTTATTTATTTGAACAAAGCACGGGCTATTGCCCATTACCGAATTTACAGGGAAAAAAAATACATAGTATTATACATGCATACCACGATACATTCGTACAATTGCTTCACAAGTATAACCACGAAGATTATGCATTATACCATGGCAGATTGAAAATAATTTCCAAAAACAATAAATTAACACTAACAGTGTCTAGAGTGTCACCATAAATGCAAACTTATAAACCAAGATATAATAAAATACTTTATCCATCTAACCCCATTAATCCCATCCTACACCTGAATAGCATAAAATTAACTACACATTTCCCATGCAATAGAAAAAATAAACAAACATTCATGCATCCATCTAATTTCCTTAACCTCCCCTACCCATATACCAACTCATATACCCACCTACTCATGAATCATTAATTATTATATCAGATAATTATATTAGAACCTAGAAATTTCATTAACTATTTACCAATCAATAAAAAAAAACCAAACAATCATATGAAAAACAATAATAATAATAAGAAAGTTATGAAGTCAATATAAAATATAATTAACCAAAAAATTTATATATGAAATACGCACATGCATTCAACCAGAAAATGGGTAATGAAATAATCAATCCAAGTCAATCTTACATATTCCCAGTCATTACTGATAAAAAATAAAACAAGTACATATTTTTACCTATATTTATGCTCATATTTTTACCATATGATAATTATTACATTAACCTCATAATAATGAGTATTATAAATGTTGCATAAGTAATTCTCCCATTAATCCACTCCCATCCATCCATGAAAAATTCTTATTCAATCATACTACTAGATTAAAAATCTCAAACCATTCCTACTTATCAACACACACATCCAATTGAACCGTCAGTTTAAAAGTATCACCTATATTGAAATTTAGCATCACCCCAAAACAAATCCAAACGAGATTTAAAAACACTTGTATTTGGAGAGTCAACAACAGATTGCGGGAGTCTATTCCAGTCCGCGACTACTCTGTTACAAAAAAAATATTTTCTAACATCCTTGTGAGATAAACCTGTTGACAACTTCATATGATGCCCTCTAGTTCTTCCATCATTATTGAGCAACATGAACGAATGATCAGTTTTGATAAATTTTATAAAACCATCAACCCAACTTACAACACGTACAACCCAACATCAAACATCACAACAGATCATCAGACCTTCCATTCATCAGCCTATTCATCAAATATCTACTTCGCCAGAATTCATGAGATCAGATGATTCGTTCTCAAAGCCGCAGCGATCACCAAATACATCAACACACTTATCATCAACTTCAACTCAAAACCTTCACTAACAGTAAGCGTGGAGGCAAAGCCATGTGGGACCAATTCAACAAGATCAGAGGTTCTGACAAATCATTCAACAAGTCAACCTCACAGCAAATTGATGCCAACACACTCAACACCCACTTTGCTTCCATGTCAACCGACCCGTCCTACAAAACTCCACCAACAAAAGCAACAACAATCAATAGTCATCAACATCAACAATTTACCCCGTACTCCGTCCTGCACATGCTAATGTCCATCCGGTACAGGTCGAGACGGTCTACCAGCATGGTTTTTACAAATCATCGTTCCATTCATCTCAAGCCGTTTAAGTTCACTCTACAATTACTGTTAATGCATTCATTCATTCCAACACAAAGGAAATACAGCACAATCCATCCAATTACTAAAACAAAATACCCATCATCACCAATGGATTATCGCCCAATATCTATGATCCCTATACTTTCACGTATTTTAGAAAAATTCATCGTTAGATATCAGTTTGCATTTCGCCCTTCAGGTTCATCTACATCCTACTATTATTTTCTTCTCCCGCTTACTGC
>NW_008705460.1:296372-307802 GCF_000326865.2 Helobdella robusta | reverse complement strand
GAATGATGTCTTGCATATTTGTCCTTACGGAAAATTTTGTGGTCATCAACAGACTTTAATTTTTGCCATTGTTTGTATGCAGCTTTCTTTTCAGCTATTGCATTTTTTACACTGTTATTCCACCACCAAGTTCATGCTGGCGTTTTGTACCAGTTTTCCCACAAACTGTAGTTGCAGCGTTCATCAAAACGGTTTTGTATGTACTGGATTGCGATTGGTGGTCTAACTGTGTGGCGACAATCTGAATATTGACAATTCAATTTTTTTAATGAATATTGCTTTTCAGCTTTCACGTTTTGATTTTCCGAGGCATTTGTTTAGACTTATGTTTTGACAACCAGGTCTGCCACAAGGAATTCATGTTTTGCGACACATGATTCGCCATTTATCTTCCACACAACTATTTTTTATTTATCTATCACGATCGGCGTGATGACTCAAGGTTACAAGCGCCTGGTCTTGCTATTGCATTGACTGGGTTCGAATACAAAGAGATCTTCGCCTATCACTTGCAATGTGTATGACGCGTGGTTTGCACGCGTATTGATATACGCGGTGTGTGTTTGTCGTTGAAACCTCTGAAGCAAACGCAAAAGAAAGAGACTTTTAACCTCACTAACTCATCATCTAGTCTATTTATTTGCCTTTTTATGCCATTACTTCATTTTTTTGTCAATTTATTTTATTTTTTTTAATTTATTTTATAATTATGTTTTATTTTATTTTTCATGTTTAAACATTTGTCTTTCTCCGTTTTTTTATTAATTTATTTACTTATTTGTTTAATTTCATACTACTGCCTTGCATGCTGTAACAGTTTCTGCGTCTGCCAGATCCTGATTTTTAAAGAATAATTTAAAAAAAAGATCATTCAATCCATAATTATTTACAAAATCAGTTTTTCTTTCTAATCCTAAATCTTCAGCTGTTTTTTCTGCGCTTTCAATATCTAACACATGACGAGTAGCTGATGGAGATTTTGTTGTCGACCGAGGTTGTTGCGTGGAGTGGACAAATATGAAGGTGCATTCTGAAATTTGGAGGGTTCTGAATCTTTTTTTAACTTTTTTCTTTGCTTCTCCATAACAGTACTGGCAATCCCCACGTTCTATTCAATTTTCCTTCATAAACCAATCACTAAAACACATTACGAAATCTGTCAAAGTCGAGGGAACAAATTTTGGAATGTTTGTTTGGAACATAATCTTTAAAAGTTTAGCACGTACCCATCTAGCACACAAATCCGGATTTTATAATATAGGCGTGAAACGATATGTCATTTTTCTCGTCATTTGCTGCGTTTGATTTGTATCCACTTTTACGTCCGTATGCTGAGCATTTATTCACCATTTATATATAATTCCAAACAAAATATTAAATACAATGTAAAATTATTTAAAAGGAAGAAAATTAACGATTTCAGTAAATGACCGATGATCAAATCTCAACAGCATTACAAAACAACGTGCAACACAAATAAACAAAGATAGTTTAAGTAAGGGTTAATTATTTAACGCATTTAACGAAGCGATAGCTTAAATGCCTGAGCTTACTATTCTCAAGTTATGATGTGCGTTGCGTATGTTAGCCCTTTCGTATCTAGAGGCTATTACATCGAGACATCTATGCTGAAACATTATGTAAGTGGATATTATTAATCGGTGAATGATTTGAAGCATAAAGAATTACGATTGTATCGCTTGGACCATCATATTGATGTTACTATTTGGATTATCTTGATTACTTTTAAATTACAGGCATCAAAACCAAGCACTATCATTGAGAAATTTGTTTTTCAAAATGTGCTAACTAGGAATGCGACGGTTCCGAATCCGGATTCTGAGACCACGCGTCAGGAGGCATTCATTATATAGAATTAACCAGAAGGTTAATTTTATAGTTGCAGTTGTAATCTTCTCTAGTCATCTTGGAGACTGTCCATGCCACTGGGTTCAGACGGCTGCAACAACGTTTTGTGGACTGAGGGCTCTCGCAACCTACTTCCAAGTTAAAATTTTCCTGTTTTTGTTTTGCCCGCTAATACCGGGGACAGAAGACATTTTAAAGACCTGCGGCAATGGTTACACAGGTGTCGGAGGTAGATTCAAGATAAAATTGGAAACCCCTAGTTTTTGTGCTATACGCAAACGGTTCTGGAATAATAGTCGCTAAGACTTGAAAAAGGGAATGACAAATCTCTTTGGCAGCTTCTAGGGCGATTAAGCAGCCATATTTAGAACTCACACTGGTTATCTTAAACAAGGAGGGGCCTAGAAAAGGTAGCCTAAAAATTGCTCGTTTTCAATCTTTTCTCAGTTGGGTAACCGCGCTCATTGGGCATTTTCCTTAGCAGTCACAAACAAAATTTGACTCGTGGACCTATTCAATTTGTGCGATTTGTGACCTGGAACGTCAAAACGCTTTTCAACCATATTGTTACGGCGCATCGCTCTTACTGCTCTCGAGCTGAGCAGATATCAAATCGACATTGCTGCATTGACAAACACATTCTTTTGGATGAATTTATTAGGCAATGATCCGCGGAATCATGGTGTTGGTTCTGCTGTCCGTACAAACTCACTCAAAAAAATAACTGAGGTTCCAGTCGGGGTCAGCGAAAAACTCATGTACATTTCACTTGCAAAAAATCGTCACATGATCATCCTAAGTGCTTATGCCCAACTCTTGACGCAAAAAAATTTGTAAAAGATATTTTCTACAAATGCCTTCGTGCAACCATACAAAAAATACATAAAGAGTTTTGTTTCAGTCCGTGGTTGCTTGTCGAAGAAACCTTTTTTTCTGAGGCTGAAGGAAATTTAATGCGCTTTCTGATTAGACATTCTACCAAACCCAAAGCGTGAAATCCCCTTACACTGTGGTTTTCATCTTAGTATGTAGGTTCCCGTCGTCTTACCGAACACTGGATTCGAGCGTTACCACGTACTTAACAGACATTCAATCTTAGTTTGATGCACTTTCAATTCCTTTGAAGATGTGAAACCTCTTCCTCAAACACATTTATGACCCCGCCATTTATGGAGTCTGCGGAGGCAATAGTCAAAATATCGGGTAGGTCACCAGTAGGTAGCTCATCATTCTTCCCCTCCTTTCGGTTGGAGTACTGGACGCATATATCATTGATAGACGAAGCAAGTAGTTTTAGAAAAAATGGGCTGCCAACCCGTTCCCCGTGATCGTCATTCCGACTTGCCATCTGAATTTCCAAAAGTCTCTCCTGATGTCATCCAGTCTTTCCTGATGTCGTTCAGTTTTTCTTGACTATCCCGAGCGTCAATGGCTGTAGCCTTAAAATATGTATATATATATATATATATATAAATATATATATAAAGCAGATAGCTATTTAGAGTTATAGATAACCCATCTTCAGTGCATTATATATAATACATGTAAGATATTTGATAAGATAAGAAAGATATAAACAATCTTACCGTTAAAATTTTGAAAATTGCGTTTTATATTGTTTAATGTTATTAAATTTATTTGATTCGTTTTCTGTTTTAAATAATATATATAAATTAATAATTATTTGTTCTTTCTTATCTTATCAAATATCTTACATGCATTACATTTTCTGACATTAATAAATTAAAAAGAAATATCAAAAAGTTGAACAATGTTGAAAGAAGTGTTGAATTTTTGAAATATATATATAAATAATTATATATATATATATATATATATATATATATATATATATATAGTTTGGCACGAGGTTTTCATTATAACAAATTTGGTTGAATGTTCTTGCCCATTTTGTATTAATTAATTTCTTTTGGGTTTGTTCAATAAGACGCAATTGTTATAACTCAATTTTATTAAACTCGTCAAGCATTTCGAACGGCTGACGACGACGTCGTTTTGATAGTGTATGTCATCATCAGAGCCTACGTTTAAATTATTAAATATGAATTGAATATTTAAAATTATAAAATCAAGAAGATCAAACGAACCAAATTGGGAAAATATAAGCGTAAAATGATTAAGGAAATTAAATTAAAATTAATGTAAAAAGTATACGAAATTTGAGTAAAGGTATTTAACTTGCCAATAAAATAAATTAAATGTTAAGATAACTGATAATAAAATATACAATATACAAAATAAATGAAATGAATTTCAAAAGTTAAATACTGGAAGTGAAGGTAGAAGTACGAATATCGATATTGCAAATTTGGAATGAATATATATATATATATTTCAGAGGCTGGAAAACATGGACTTGTATTAGTTGATAGTAAAATGTTTCTTCTTTTCTTGCGTCTGTTATGAAATTTCCACCATCATTGTTACCTTCTTCAGCAATGTCAGACAAATTTTAAGCGACTGATGTCTCAGCATCTGAATCTCCATCAGCGCATACATCACTGCACACAATACTGATCACCTTTTTTTGGACATCACTCAGTATATTGCCATGCTTTTCAAGAAATTCCAGAACGGCCGGACTATTTTGAATAACACTTTTTTGAAACCTCGCCTGGTCAGCTGACAATTTCTCGAATCTAATGTCACAATTAGTAACTTTCCACAAGTCGTCAGCGAGAAAACAGGGAAATTTGTCTTCGACTTCAGTTTCAAAAATTAACCGATATATACTAAGAAATTCGTCCCACATTATATTCTTGTCAACGTCTTCGGAAAACTCCGGCAGGCTGAGCGATAATGTGCTGGCTTCATGCTGCAAAAACTTTGCACTTTGCACGTCGTCAACTTCAAAAAATTCGCAGAGAAGTTTTCATTTCCTTTTCATTTATCTGCTTTTGAACGTACCAAATATAACACAATAACATATCAATAGCGTATTTTTTATCGCTTTTAACCTCGACAATTATTCCTTCCGCCATTTTCCAAAGATATATATATATATATATATATATATATATATATATATATATATAGAGGATTAAAACTGTCAAAAATGCAATTATTGATGAAAATCACAGCATGTTCGGCGCGTTAGTTAGCTTCCTGTTAAATCACGAATTTAAAAATTTTCAAGATTTTAATTTTTGGAAGCTGGATAACGCAAGAGAGGTAAACAAAATATTATTGTTGGTATCCACTTAAATGCTAATGGAATGAGAAATATGGAATGAAATTTTGCTTTTTAAAATGTGGATAACTATACAACTATTTTTTAAATAAATCTATTTTGTAAATAATCATTCCATACACCTTCATGGAATAACGCAGGAGTTTTAAAATTTTGATAAGATACATTAAAAATTTTAAATATTTTAATACATTCAAAAATAACTAATATTGAAAATTATAAATTTATATTACATAAAAAAAAGATTGTGAACAACATTAACAATATAGTTATTATGACTCACAATAATTAATTAAAAAGACAACGTAATTTGCTGATCTTACGATGAGTGCGCAGTAACTCAAATATGTTCGTAAGTTTAAAATTCGCTGCTGTTTATTTACTGACTATATTTTCAAATACTCTTGAAAACAAAACATAAAATAATTAGAAAATGCTAATTTTAAAATGTTTCACAAAGATACATTCGCATTAAACATTAAAACTTTCAAAATCTATCAAAACAGAATCAGTTCAAACAACCCAAACAGGTAACAACAGTCCTAACAATGTTCAACATTTTTTAACTGTCCCAACAACCATACAGGACTACAACCAATTCATCTTTGGACAAAACCAACTGAAATTTCTGATTGGCTGATAACTACAATCTTCGCATAACATTCAATCGATATTGATATTAAATTCATCAAACTGCGTAAAACTGCGTTGCTGTAGATGACTGAACCTCGATCTGTCCTAGTTTGAATTGAGCCCTTTTTATCCATTTAAATAACATGTCACAGACGACTTGCTGCTCTGATGATTTCACAGAAGGTCTCCAATTTTGACACATTTGTAATCGTACTTGCATATGCCCTGGCAACTGTTAAAAATTGAAAGTTTGAAATATTTCTATAAAATTAATAAATTCATAAAGATTTAAGTACGTTATATCATGTTATAGATATTCTAAAATAGTACGTTAAAAATACTTAAAAATCGGCTAAAAAAGTTTTGTTTCAATAAAAGAAAGTTAAAAAAAAATTACATCTGCATTTATCATTCATCTTTAAATAATTTCAAACTTATAAAATTAGTAGCGAGAGTTTATTTATCCATTATTTATTTCAGTTGATTTACAGAGTATCACGCGGGGAGTATATTCATATACACCATATATTGATATACACTGATATACTTATTCTGTTTTTGACAATTTGGGGTTTGATTTGAAACCCTTTGCAATTTCGTTCAAGCGTTGTTTATGTAAATCTTTTGTTATCTTTCTTATCCTGTCTCTCAACGACCTGAACAAATCCCAACAATTGCTGCCATATCTGTAAATTTGTTTCCATAAGACATGCTTCAGCTTTATTAACAAACGTAGTTCGGGAGTCATATCCTGTATATATATATATATAAATATATATATATATATAATTTGGTTGAATGTTCTTGCCCATTTGTATTAATTAATTTCTTTTGGGTTTGTTCAATAAGACGCAATTGTTGTAACTCAATTTTATTACGTCGTTTCGACAGTGTACGTCATCATCAGAGCCTACGTTTAAATTATTAAATATGAATTGAATATTTAAAATTGTAAAATCAAGAAGAATAAACGAACCAAATTGGAAAAATATAAGCGTAAAATGATTAAGGAAATTAAATTAAAATTAATGTAAAAAGTATACGAAATTTGAGTAAAGGTATTTAACTTGCCAATAAAATAAATTAAATGTTAAGATAATTGATAATAAATATACAATATACAAAATAAGTGATATGAATTTCAAAAGTTAAATACTGGAAGTGAAGGTAGAAGTACGAATATCGATATTGCAAATTAACTAAAACAGTTTCTAATTATAAAAGTTATTGATTTTGAATTTTGGTTTTTTGTCTTTATTTCTCTATTTTTAATCATCCAATAAAAAAAATGATAACAAAAATTTAATTAATTTTTTTTTCGTAGACCCCTAATTGTTCGTAGGCCCTAGGCACAGTTCCTATTGTGCCTACTGGATAAAACGACCCTGCCTGATGACTTATTACGGTAGATGTTCCCTAGTTTTTTAAGACTGATTTATCATCAATAATCAATTCCGACATATCATCCCCTGGAGTCAAAGGAATTTTGAATTCAACATCATCTGTAAACGGCAAATCATCAACATATACAGACAAAAAATACTCCGACAAAATTTCAGCCCTTTCCTTTTCATCAACAACATGTCTGCCTTCATAAATTAAAGGACCAACTTTATCTTTAATACGACCAACACTATTTACCCTTTTCCAGAATAATTTTGGATTTGATTTAAAACTTTTAGCAATCTCATTCAATCCTAGAAAATGCAGCCGTTTAGATAATTGTCTCACTTTATCTCTTGTTGACCTGAACAGCTCTAATGAATTTTTACCATATTTGAAGGTCTGCTTCCAATAAACACGTATCAATTTTATTAATCTAAGCAAATCTAGATTCATTTTAAACGTATTTTCACGACCGGTTGTTTTTAAAGGAACATATCTCCGAGTTTTAAGCAAAAGTAAATCTCTAAAAACAATTCAACGCCCTTCTACAGATGATTCTGAACAAGAGTTTATTAGGTCTTTTAAGATCGTATCTCATTTTGACATAATCACCGATAACATAACAGAATTATTTTTAACTGAAAATGACCGCCTGGTTGGGATGAAAAGTTCAATATAAAGAGTATTATGATCACTACAATCCACTGGAGCCATGTAAATAATATTCTTGAAAATGTCAACATCAGAGACCACCAGATCTAAAATATGAGGCTGTTTTGAACAGCGAGCACTTGTAGTTTCATTGACGTGTTACAACAGATACTTATCAATAAGTAAACCTAAAAACCAGAGTCAATTCTTGATGGCAGTCCGAATGAGCAAAAAAAAATTTTAATCAATCTCTAGAAAATTGAAATCACCAAAGTTTGTCTTCGCAACTTTTTTTGCTAGAATTTTCTGAAAATAGTTCAATTTATTGAAAATAAAATTATCCAAGTTCATCATAAAGATTTTATAAAACTCTTGTTATCCAAATTAATCATGCATGAAAAGACTTATATCTATTTTTCATAAATCATATTCAGTGCAGGTTTGGTTTATATAGTTTAAGACTACAGCAAGATAGCAATATATTAAAAAACAACAATGAAATAATCCTATATTACAGAAATCATATGTCAACGGCACATAAAATAGACAAAGTTGTACTCAAACAAATCATAAAAAGAAATGCTACAAAAAGAATATACTACAATAATTGTAAGATATCACAATAAGTCTTAAAGAACAACTGCACTCCTAAAGACAATTCTACTTTGAAGGGTAATCATGTAATATATGAATTTAAATGCTCTATTGACGACTATGCGGGTGCGCGTCAAAAACATTCGTATATTGGTGTTACGACCACTACACTATCAAGACGTCTCACAACGCATAAACAAATGGTAACCATCAAATCTCACTTGCAATCACTTGCCTTAATACTAACTTCAATAACAATGAAGAACAAAGAAATGACAACAACAAAGATGAAGAATACGGCACCAACTAATAAATTTTGCTAAAGAACTATGCTTTTTTTAAAGAAACTTAATAAACCAAGATGAATTATGAAAAATCGAAATAAGGCCTTATCATGCATGTTGAATTTGAATAACAGTTTCATTAAATTTTCATGATGAACTTGGAAAATTTAATTTTCAACAAATTGAACAATTTCCAAAAAATTTTTATATATATATATATAAAAGAAGTCATAGATGGAGGTTTGTTCAACCTATGAATCCTTACATGAGCTGAAATTTTAATCAGATCACACGTCAGGTCAAAGTGCAGCTTATAATTAGGTCAATGAAATAATCCTATATTACAGAAATCATATGTCAACGGCACATAAAATAGACAAAGTTGTACTCAAACAAATCATAAAAAGAAATGCTACACCAATCAATACTAATAAAATAAAACTCAGAATATACTACAATAATTGTAAGATATCACAATAAGTCTTAAAGAACAACTGCACTCCTAAAGACAATTCTACTTTGAAGGGTAATCATGTAATATATGAATTTAAATGCTCTATTGACGACTATGCGGGTGCGCGTCAAAAACATTCGTATATTGGTGTTACGACCACTACACTATCAAGACGTCTCACAACGCATAAACAATACCAACTGGTGGTCAAACACACCCTAATTCTGCTGTAGGCACAAGACTGTACATTAATAATTTGTCCTTATAAATCCAAAAAATTCTAGTAAAGAAAATTGAAAAGACAAATTTTAAATTGATTAATGCCAATAATTCGGTAAAATTCACACAATACTGCATAAAATATGGTCTCCTTCCAATATATATATAAATTATATATATATATATAAATATATATATATATATATATATATATATATATATATATATATATAAACTTCTTCATATATAGGAATGACCACCACTCAATTTTCTCGTCGACTTACCATGCACAAAAGAGAGGGTGCGATCAAATCTCATATAGAAACAACACATAATACAACATTAACACGTTCAATTCTTGACAATAATACAAATGTTCTTTACAAAAACTCCGATTATTTCACCTTAGACATAGCCGAAGCCATATTAATAGAAATAAAAAATCCAAAATTAAATGCTCAGCTACAAAGTATAACAGTACTTCCGACTCACAAGCAGTTATCTAAACTAATTAATAATTCTCTCACCACCAATAACAACAATAACAACCACGTTACCACCACCACCACCAACAACCATGTTACCACCAACAACAATGTTAACCATGTTAGAGATGCCAACGACCATGACCACAACACCAACAATAATGTTAATAATTGCAGCAACAACACCAATACCTATGATAACAACAACAACATCATCATTGTCAATAACAACAGCAACAATAACAACAGCAACAACAACAGCAGCAGCAACAATAACAACAACAATAGTAATAATAATGATAACAACAATAACAACAGCAAAGACAACTACTACAACAACAATAGTAATAATAATAATGATAATAACAATAACAATGATAATAATATAAACTTGGAAACATGAATATTGTAGTATGATGATATGGCTGATTTTTGTTTTTTATTTGTTGATTTACTTTATGGTCGTTTTTTCAGCAATTTTAAAATTTTAATTTTAATTTATTTTGTTTAATTCTAATAAATATCTATGTAAATAATTTTAAGTTAATTTTATCAATATGTTAAATATATAGTATATAATAATTAATAATAGTATTTTCAAAAATGTTTCGCGCTTAAAATTAAGTTATACAGTATGACGTCATTTGTTTATAAACTATAATTTTCGTTATTATTTAAAAGATTTTGCACTGACGATGATATATTTTATATCGAAAAAGCTTTCTGCAATTATTTATTTTAATAAACATGAACAATAATAATTTTGGTTTTTTACTTAATAAATTAAATATCTATAATAAAATTTTAATTAGAAAACTTGAAAAATTAATGTATAAATATAATAATTGTATTAACGCGGTTTCAATCTTCGTTTTGCGTCCAGAGGCTCGGTTTCCTGAAGTAGGACGTTGTTTTCTTTGCCATCAACTTTTTGCGCCAAATTAGACGATCAGTTGTATCCATTTCATTTAAATTTAGAGCTTTCATGTCTTGCTCAATTGTTTGCGACCAGGACTTATTTGGACGGCCTTTGGGACGTATGCCAGGTACTTCAACATTTGCAAGAGAAGTTATGGCACTGTTTCCACTTCGTTTGACATGACCAAACCACCGCAGACGGTGTTGCCGGCATTCGTCCTTTATATTATCTAAACCAGCACGACGCAGGATTTCGGTAGATTTGATGTGGTCCTTCAGACTAATTCGTTGCATTTTCATGTCGGTTCGTTGAAGTTGTTGTTCCAGTTTGGTTGTCATAGGCCATGTTTCTGCACCATATAACAACACCGGACGTATCACAGATTTATAAAGCCTTGACCGTAGTGGTAGTGGGATGTCACGCCGCATCAATATATAGGCAAGGAGATGCCATTTATTCCAGGCTGCACGTATGCGTGCTCGAACGGTAGCTTCAGCTGTTCCAGTACAATCCAGAACATCCCCTGGATATTGAAACGATGTGACTTTCTCTATTTTAATATTTCTGTATTAACGCGGTTGATTTTCTTAAAAACTGTATCGAATATGGTCTAAATCCTAAGATATATATATATATATATATATATATATATATATATATATATATATATATATATATATATATATATATGCTATCGATGAAGAAAAGGAGACCAAAGAAGATGA
>NW_008705460.1:289130-296321 GCF_000326865.2 Helobdella robusta | reverse complement strand
CAAACATATTAACGCCAAACATTCGGTAGAATTTATGGAATATTGTAAATATATATATATATATATTTACAATATTTATATATTTATATATATATATAAATATATATATATAAATATTTATATATTTATATATATTTATATATATATATATATATATATATACCAAAAAACTTTAGTGAGAAAAATCGAAAAAACGAACTACAAACATATTAACGTCAAACATTCGGTAGAATTTATAGAATATTGTAAATATATTTATAATATATTCTACCGAATGTTTGGCGTTAATATGCTCGTAGTTCGTTTTTTCGATTTTTCTCACTAATGTTTTTTGGAGAATGTTTAGTTTATTAAAATTCAAAATAAACTTATTTTCCAAATTCATGCTGCAAATAATTTATTTTAGGCCACATTTGATGTGATGATATTCCGACTGAAGAAGAGTGAGGCTGACAGGATAAATGTTTTCAAAATCCTAAACCATCTTTCTGACAATGTTATTAAAAACGAAAATGTCATCAAATAAATAAAAATTGGGAAGAAGGACAAAAATTTTGTCAGACCAATCATGATAAAGTTTGATGATTTAACGATCAAGGATTTATTGTTTAAAAATATGTATAAACTGAAGGCAGTTGGTGATGACCTAGCTCAAATAAGGTTGAGTTGTGATCTTACCAGAGAGCAGAGAATCAAATTAAAAACCGTCTTCGAGGAGGCCCGGAAAGAAAATGCTGATGGCAAAAGGGATTTTTTATTCAAAGTCCGGAGAGAAGTGGGAAAGTAGCGAGTGGTGCAAATACCAACAGGAAAGCCATAGCTATAATGAGTAGAGGATTTCATTAACTGGAGAATTTCATTAAAGCAAAAAAATACCCTTTTTCTGAAAAGCGCACACAATTTTTAAAAAACCAATTTAAGACCATCAACAACTCTAAAAACTTTTGCCAAGCGGCAAGCAAGATCCTTCGTAGAAACAAAAATAAACTCAAATTTGATGTTGATTTAAACCTAACATGTTCCCAATTCATACGGTTTTTTGCAGATAAAATAAATAAAATTACTCAAACTACAGAAGCTAATTATGATCCTTCATTTGATGACAATAGGTCAAAAATCTGATGATAATAGGTCAAAAATCAATTGTCTTTCATCTTTTCCCAAAATTACGGAGATTGATATTACTTGGTGCGCCATCAAAAACAAGTGTCCTTGATACAATTCCAACGTGCATTAGTAAAAAAACATATCAATTTGTTCATCAGTTTCCTCATCACTTTTGTTAATATGTGCTTGGGTTCTGGATAATTTCCTGCTGGTCTAAAGCATGCTGTGATCCAACCAATTTAAAAAAAAACAATTTGGAAGATAATGATATTTCTAACTACAGGCAAATTTCGAATCTTTCATTTATCTCAAAGATTATAAAATGAGTTGTCGCTGAGAGTCTGCTGACTCATTTAACAAAAAACGGCCTCATACCAATTCACCAGTCAGGCTAAAAGCGATTTCATTCGACATGCGTGGTTCCAGTCTAACTTACTGGGTCGTACCCAGCAGGTTCTGTTTATAGACACTTAATCCGAAATAAATTTTGTTTCGTCTGGAGTACCTCAAGGTTCAGTGTTGGGACCCATTTTGTTCTTACTATACACATCGGACATAGCCAGGATGATTAATTCACATGGATTCATCTGCCACGCGTTCGCTGATGATGTTCTGATGATTGTTAGAGTGTGTTTCAGAGAAAAATTGATAGATTTGTCAAAATGTTTGATCGATGTTGAACGCTGAATGTCCAGCTATTTGCTCAAGTTGAATCAGCGCAAAACTCAGTTGCTTCCGGTTGGCACTTGGCAGCAGATGACAAAGCTAGATATGCACTCGGTGAAAGTAAACAACATTGATATAATGTTCAGCACAACTGCATCAAATTTAGGAGTTTTGGTTGATTTTAAACTCACAATGAAAGAACACATAAAGAACGTATAAGTTGCTAGTATGGCCCATCTCAGGAGTCAGACGTTATTTAGACAGAAGTAGTATGGAAACATTAGTACACGCTCTCATAACATCCCGTCTCGACTACTGCAACAGCTAATTCTACAGGCTACCCCAGACGTCAGTAGCAGCTCTACAGTCAATCCAAAATCGTGCAACTAAACTATTGAAACTAGGCGGGCTGAAGTTTGATCACGTTACGCCGATTTTGAATGATCTCCACTGGCTGACAATCTTTAAAAGGATAATCTTAAAAATAGCGGTCATAGTTTTCAAATCATTAAATAGTTTGGCTTCGAAATATTTGTTTAGTAGATTTGTCAGGAAAACATCCACGTCAAATTACAGTTTGAGATCAGACGATGCGAACCTTTAGATGGTGCCAGATAATCGTTTACAAATAAGAATGGGTGACATTGCTGTTGCTGGCCCGATGGTTTGGAACTTTCTGCTGGAGTTGCTAAGAAGACCTAAAAATTCTTTGAACAATTTTAAAAATAAAAGGTTAAAAAAAGGTCCACTACACTCATTCAAAGTTTATAGAATTAAACAAAATGAATGAACATCGTATATGAATACATACTAAACGACGCATCACACACGAGGCATGTGATAGGCGGGGATCTTTTTGTCATATTCAAACTCGGTTACTGCAAAACAGCACCAGGCGACCATAACCATTAGACCATTACGCAGACCAAAAAATTGAAAACGCATTTATTTTCATTGGTTTAACATTTAGTATTTTTCTTTAATCTTTCACTCGTACTGTTTTATTCATGTGAAGGCTTTTGAGATTTTTTATTTAATTAGCGCTATATAAATGAACATTAATAATAATGGGAACATTCTTTTATTTACCGAAAAACAAAATCCAAATGGAATTCATCGAAAATTATTAATTATATATTAGAGTGTAAATAAATAAAATATAATGTACGATCCTCTCATGCTCTTTGATAAACAAGTGCTTGAGAGTAAAAAAGATATATTTAAAATCGGTTAAGTAGTGTTTCCTTTACAATATATGCTATATGACGAGCTAATTACCGCGTTAACCAATTTTTCATTAAAAGATTTCGGCCATAAAATTTTAAACAAAGTAAGATTAAAATTGTTATAAAAAATGTTATTTCAAATGAGTTAATAATTAGCGAAAAGTTTTTATATTTCTGGCGTTAGATTAGTTAGATTAAAATTGTTATAAAAACCCACAGGTGATATTTCAAATGAATTAATAATTAACGAACAGTTATTATAGACTGAATTTAAATTTAATTTCAAGTTTTTATATTTCTTGCGTTTGTATTCACGTGAGGAAGCTAGGTTGGTTTCGTGGCAAATTGTAAGCTCTAAAAATTCTATTTTGTTTTTTTGGAAAATGGCAATGTCCGGCCGCTACTTGTCGAACAACTGTGATATTGGACGTACATTTTCTGCATTAAGATTGGAAAATATGCAACAGTCTGATGATGCACAAATCTTTAACCAGTTGACAAACATCAACAGCAGTTTGTTATGCCTGTCCGTGTACCTTGCGAGAGCCGCTGTGGAATCACAGTTCGAAACAACATGTTTATTTGTTTGGCGATTACTGCATAGTGGACATAGAAATGTTGTTGACTTACCCCATTTAAATAAGTTTGCATTAGTGGGAAGTTGTTGCATTAAATATTTTCCAGTAAACTTACAAAAAATCTATAATTTGATATATAACTTAATACACTCACAAACACTTTTATGTACAAAATGAAAGTATTACAAAGCTAACTTGACTGTGATATGATCTAAGAATTGGGATCCATAATGAAAACAACTGAAGTGAAAAAAAATTAATAAAAATTAAGCAAATATAAATTTTTGAATATGCAACCAATCAGAGTAATTCAAATTTAATTTAATAGAAATTATATATTGTTTTTGATTTTTTAACACATTTAAATGAAATCGTCGTAATATTAAGCTAAACACTATTAATTCTAAAACAGGACTAGGCAAACACACACACATACACAGATATGGTATACACACACGTATGTTGTATACACACATATATACACACACAAAAATCACACACACAGACATGGTATACACACACATATATGATATATATATATTTCGTATATATATATGTGTGTGTATATATATTTACAATATTCTATAAATTCTACCGAATGTTTGGCGTTAATATGTTTGTAGTTCGTTTTTTCAATTTTTCTCACTAAAGTTTTTTGGAGAACGTTTAGTTTATTAAAATTCAAAATAAACTTATCATCACCATCAGTGCAAGTTGATTTATATAGGGAAATATTTACTTTGTGAAAATGAACTTAGATGGAAATTAGGTGTCAGATTTCTTCATTGGCTGGTACATCTTCGTTGATTTCTTTTTCTTCATCGATAGCATCATATTCTTCTTTGTCATTATTTACAATGCTAGTTTTTATTATTTCTTTATTTTCATTGTTGTTTAAGCGCCGAGTTGGGAGTGAGGTTGTCATTTTTTTTCATTCAAAGAGAAAATAAACTGATAAACGAATCAAAAATGCCGGTAAAAGCTATGTGGAAATCATGTAAATATGACAATGTAGAATCCAAACTAAGAGAATATTTAGAAGTTAATTTTCCTAGTTCAACAGGAGATAATAAAAATTCAAGAGTTTTTTCATCAAGACCTCTATCTAAATCTGACAGTGGCATGAATTTAAATCTCAGCAGTGCTAAAAGCAACGTTGACTTTATAAAACTGAATGGATGTGCTGCCAGAAATACTGTGAGGAGGTGCCCAAGTACTCCTAATTTGAAAGATTCAAGCAGAAGTTGCACACGTGTCAGTCATCAAACAAGGCAAATACCTCAATATTTGATAGAAAGAAAAGAAGAATGGCGACAAGCTGAAGAGACAAGGAGGAGGATAAATGAAGAGAAATTAATTCCTGCTGGTCAAAGGCTGATGTCCGAAGATGATGGCATCTCTACACTCCAACAGACCACCAAAAAGAGAGAAGACATCGTCAAGCAACTGTCGCACCTGCCGCTGAGGAACGACACAATGAAGTTGCAAAAACTGAGGGAGGACTTGGAACAAAAGCTGGCGAAGTTGGACGACGCCGTCAGAATATTTTCCAGAAGTAAAGTTTCTGTAAGGATGGAAAGATGACAGACAGTTCAGGCAGCGCCAAAGTTTTGATTTTTTTTATATAAAAGAACGGACATTTAAACGATTCTAGCTCAAATATGGAACTGAATTTGGCCATTTGACCTCTCCTACTTTTGGGAAAAAAATGAATCGTTTTTCAAGAAAAAAGTTATGCAATTTTATTTTTTTTGTAATTGACATCTACTTATTGATGTCAATTACGACTGCTTCGGCAATTTTAAGACTCGGCGCTTAATCAACAATGAATTGCATTGTAAATAATGACAAAGAAGATTATGATGCTATCGATGAAGAAAAGGAAACCAACGAAGAAGGACCAGACAATAAAGAAATCTGACACCTAACTTCAATCTAAGTTCATTTTCACAAAGTAAATATTTCTTTATATAAATCAACTTGCACTGATAATGATTCATTCGAAAGCAAAATATGGCCTTATTTGCTGCATGAATTCGGAAAATAAGTTCATTTTGAATTTTAATAAACTAAACGTTCTCCAAAAAACTTTAGTGAGAAAAATAAAAAAAACGAACTACAAACATATTAACGTCAAACATTCGGTAGAATTTATACAATATTGTAAAAATTATGGTCTATTACCAACATATATATATATATATATATTAGGAAGAAGACCAAGTTCTATACAGTTGTTCAAAAAAAGTGGAATAAGTGAGTGCACTGAAGATTATAAAATCAGCACAATTAGATCATTCATCAATCGCGCATATATATATATATTAGGAAGAAGACCAAGTTCTATACAGTTGTTCAAAAAAAGTGGAATAAGTGAGTGCACTGAAGATTATAAAATCAGCACAATTAGATCATTCATCAATCGCGCATTTACACACTCGACAACAGTTGAACATGCTCAATCGGAAATCAAACGTGTTACTAAATTACTTGTTAACAATAACTACAACCTAAATCAGATTGAAAAAGTCATTATTCAGGTTAACAATAAATTCAATAACAATAACAACAACAATGATAGAAACAACAACATCAACGGCATCTGTAATAACCCTGAAAATAATAGCAACGAAAATAACAATGTCGACACCCATAACAACAACACTAATAATGACAATAATAACAACAAAAAGAAGGATATAATACTGTACTACCGTAATTTCATGTCTTCCTCTTATAAAATCGATGAATTGATAATGAAGAAAATAATAAAAAATAATATAATTCCTACAGATCCTAATGATAAAATCAAACTAAGGATTTTTTATAAAAACACTAAAACATCAAACCTCATATAAATAATTGCACACCACGTGTTGAATCGCAACTGAAACGTAGTCATGTCATATATAAATTTTCCTGTCCAGTTGACGATTGTATGCGTCTAAAATCATCATATATCGGCATGACTACCACGGATTTATCACGGAGATTGACGATGCATAAGAGAGAAGGTGCCATTAAAACCCATCTCCTTGACAAACACAACACAACAATCACCAGAGGTATACTAAATGACAACACAACCATCATCTATAGTACCCAACAATATCAAAATCTTAAACTCGCTGAAGCCATTCTAATAGAAATGCAAAAACCTACATTGAACAACCAACAACAAATTAAAACAACTCTCCCTACGCATAGATTAATTAACAACGTCAACATTGTTGCCAATAATTTTAACGTCATCGATAATAATAATAATAATAATAATAATAATAATAATAATAATAATAATAATAATAATAATAATAATAATACTTTTAATAACAATGATGACGACGACAACAACAATACAAACAACGATAGCAACAACAATAGCAACAATAAAAAGAACAACAACTACAACAACAATAATAATAATGGTAATGATGATGATGATGATAATAATAATAATAATAATGATAATGATAATAACAATAATAATAACAACAATAATAATAACAACAATAATAATAATAAAAATAATAATAATAATTAATAATATTAATAATAATAATAATAATAGAAACGATATTCTAATTAATTTCGCGCTTCAAATTTGTGACATT
>NW_008705460.1:280975-282393 GCF_000326865.2 Helobdella robusta | reverse complement strand
AATATCCTATATACAATATCCTTTTTACAAAGAATTTAAAATTAACTCTTTTATAATTTATAAACGTTATTCTGATTATAAACATTGTTATTATAGTTAAGTTTAAGTGTTATAAGTACATTAAAAAATATGAAAACTGTACGTTGCTGCGTCCAATTGTTTGAAATATTTAAATTAATGGATCTGGGTATCTACGAGGCTTCATTTTTGCAAATTCAGTCACCACCTCCAACAGATTTATGTTTTTTGCGTCTTCAGTCAGACATGAAAGAACTAACAGATCGCTTAGTCTTTCATCACCACAACTACTTCTTAAATAATTTTTAACTCGGCTGAGGGTAGAAAACATTCGTTCATTTGAAGCTGTTGCTACAGGAATTGTTAAAACAATCTTAATTAACGACAACAATTCTCCAAATGCGTTCGGTGTTGCCGCCAACATGTCGTGAAGCAATTCAATGTTGTTTGCTTTTTGTGGTTGATTGTCTATAAGAGCTTTGGCTGTTTTAATTTCTGATTCAAGAATTTGTTTGTCAATTCCTGCAGTTTGGCAATGGTCAGCTAGAATGTATATAAGTTTTTCATTTAGAAATGTTTTTTCAAGGCATGGATTGAAAACTGAAGTAGCTCTCAAGACTTCAATATTTTCTGTAAACCGCTTATCAAATTCATTTAACATTTTGTCCAATGTTGCAAAAAACATATCTACTTTAAATGATTTACGTAAACATTCTGTGGTTTGATACCTCCATCCAACTGATGACAAAACATGAAATTCATCATAAATTGAACTGACGGTTGAATTACGTAAATTTTATTCTTCCTGAGGTGCTACACCTATCATATCACATAATTTGTCAGTCTGTTTAACTATTTCTTCCCAAGACTCATCAGAACGAAATTTTGTAAATGTGGTTTTGCAAGCCTGTATTAAACCACTTGCTGCCACGTAGTCAATGTTGCTTTTTTGTAGTTCTTGTGAAAAACAGTGGACAGTTGACAGAACTGTATCCATGCTGATCAAAATAGCGCAAAAGATTCCAACGTTTAATATTTACAAGCTTCTGCAGCCGCTACACTATCGTTCTGGTTTTCAATTAATAGGAGAGTTTGTATTATTGCCTTTATGCGTAATTTAATTTTGTGAACTGATCGGTACCAATAGGACCAACGAGTATCCATCAACTAGACGTTCAAGCTCGAGAATTTGAAGGTTTTGTTCTTTTTTGCATCTGCATGAACAATTCATGACGAACATTGCTTTGAGATAAAAATACGTACAGCTGTTGGACTGTTGAAAAAAATGCGTTAACATCACTGATGCTTCTAACAGTCTGTACTAAAACCAAATTCAGGCGATGTGCGTGACAGTGAACATAAATTGCTTGTGGGGCTTTTTCCTTAATTCGGGCTTGGAC
>NW_008705460.1:229137-280519 GCF_000326865.2 Helobdella robusta | reverse complement strand
ACTTTATTAAACTGTGAAGTTTGGCTGACGGCCGTTTCGGCTAATGCCATCGTCGGAGCCTATATTTTATAATTAACTCATTATATTGTTGAAAATAAACGAATAAATTTAAAAGGAGAGATTTTAAATTTAATCTCTTTTAAATTTTATTTAAAAAACTTCTAACTGCAAAATGGGGTGTAATCTTCAACCGAACATGTTTATCTGAGAACCTCATACCAAATTATATATATATATATATCGATAACTATGAAGTTAACCTTGACAAGGATAGTTGAATTGCATTCCTGCAGCGCTTCCATTAACCCAAGTAAATGTAAATTGACCATTTCAGCAACCTTGTTTGGAAAAAATTATTAGTAATTAGTAAATTAGTATTAGTAAATTATTAGTAAATTTTGTCTCTCATGAAAAACACTACAAACTATTTTAGAATGGGAAAGAAGTTGCAATATGCCAGGAGTAACTTTTGCCCAGAAATCCATAACAATTTGTTGAGGTGAAAAACTGTTTGTTTCTTCACAACAAGGCATGTCCAAAATGTATTGTAATTCGCAATATAGAGTCCACAACTTGATAATTGAATTTGCTTGTTAGATCAGCTTTTTTAAAACAACTCAAATAATTAACAAAATTAAACAATAACTGATAAAATTTCGCTACTGCTTTAGCTGATAAGCATAATAAGTGAAATCATGGATGACTCGATACATCAAATAGATACATCAAAATTTCAGATAGTTGGCATAATGTATTTTTATTAACACACTGCAAATGCACCATAAAATTTTATTTTTTTCATCAAAAAATAATGCTAACAGTACTAACAAATTATATAATTTTATTTTTAATTACAATTTTAATAAATTATTTCATTATCAATTGAACATTTTAAAAATTTTTAATTAAATTCTAATATTTTAATTTATTTATTTATAATTAAATTTAAAAAAATAAGCTTAGAGGAAAAATTGAAATGGTTAAATGACAAGTGCAAAATCATTGAAAAGATCATAAACGGGTTAACAAACACAATGTATCAAAACATCAATACAATCACATGAAAAAGCACTTGTAGCGTTTCTGGATACATAAAAGCAAAATCCGGTAAAGTAATCTTCGAGAAAGAAAAAGTACTTGAAAGATGGACTGAATAAATTAATGATCTTTTTGATGATATTCGTGGTGAAAAGCTTCCTATTAAAAAAGATGGAGAAGGACCAAAAATACTTAGATCTGAAGGTCGTGCTGCGCTTTCCAAAATGAAACCAATTAAAGATAACAAATGCCTTGATAAATTACTCCAAAGCATTTTATAGCGAGAAACATGTGGAGTTTATGGAAATATTGGAAAATTTGGACATTGATAGAAAAGACATGAGAGTTATTAAAAACCTCTAATGGGACAAAAAGCAGCGATAAAAGTTGGTAACAAAATGACTAGTTTTGTCGAAATAAAGAAAGGTGTTAGACAAGGCCGTGTATTCTCTCCAGACTTGTACAATCTCTATAGTGAGATAGAAAAATAGAAGATCTTACTGGAATATCAATTGGAGGCGTGAATATAAACAATGTACGATATGCTGATGATCAGCTCTTATAGCGGAATCAATGGAAAAACTGCAAACAATTGTTTCCAAACTGAATTTTGAAAGTGAAAGGAAAGGTTTGCACAAAACAGTAAAAAGTCAAAAGCTCCAATTATCTCTGAAGTATGATTACATCAGCTTGTAAATGTGAGGTGGATATCAAACAAAAATGCTTATTCTAAAATGAAAAACATCCTCACAAAACCAAAATCAGAACCAGTGTTACATGTTTCCTGTGCTCAATTACGGCACGGAATCCTGGACAATTACTAAAGAAATGGAAAAAAAGATTAATTTTGCTGAGGTGTGGTTCTGCGTATGTCAGAGTTGCAATAATGACTAAAAAATGTCCTGAAAGGTTAAGACACTAAAAAGAAGAAGAATTTAAATTTGCTCAATTTTGTTTACAGTATAGTTCATTTTAATATTAGCATTTTCAGTGATGTTTTTAATTAAATTTGCAGTTAAAAATTGTCCAAAAATTATTTTTTCGACATCTTAATTGAATGTGCAATACAATACATATTTTCAATTATAATATCACCATCCGGAGTATATCTGTTTATGATTGTCAAAAACAATATCATTTGGTTAATTGATTTTAAAAACATCTTCAGTTCCTTATCCTAATTTTTATAGCTTCGAATATATTCAATGTAGGCACTTTGAGAAAACATATTCACTTGGTGTTGAGACCTCCTCTGTTGACATCGTCCAAGTCCAAATACTGAACAACGTTTGCGTTCTCATCAGAATGATATGATTCGCATTTGAGTAGTATTTCTTTGCAACTAGCACATTTAGATTTGGAAGGCAATATCGATTAATTACACTTTTACTGACGCTCTGGTAATATAGTAAATTGAGCTTGCTTCATTTTTGTTGGGGAAATTGACGTCTATCTTTTCTCTAATAATTTCATCGGTTGAAACGCTTAATGGTTGATCAATTTTATGAAAAATATCATCGATGAAATTAACAATTTCTTGATTAAAACTCTCACAACATCCACATTCAATTTATGAAGCATTATTAACACTTCATAAAACATTCTGTTTGCTGTTAACTTGTTGACTAGATATATGAATATGTTTGATCAAAAAAGAAATTAACCCAGTCCAACATGCAGGAGCTGCTGATGATTTGCTTTTAGACCTTGGTTGTTGGTTTGGTGTTGATCGATTCGTTAGCAGGTTTTTGAATTTTGAAGGCCGTCATTCTTCTGCGTTGTATTTCATCATAAATCTTATATAACTCGTATTTTAGTACTTTTTGTCTAAACCGCCGGATTCATCGAAATGCGAAAACATACTCTTGAAAATTTGCATGGTGTATAATTTTTTCGTAAATTTGCTTGTATTCGTATTCATTTTTGATATAAATCATGATTTTTTAATGGGTAGGCATGAAATAAAACATCATTATTTTCAGCCTTTGTAGGATTTGATTCACAACCATTATCCATACACAAAATATTTAAAAAAAATGTTTTAGTTAGGAATTGCAATAAAAATTTTATTAACATAATAACAAATGTCTTAACAAACAAATAACAACAACAACAACAACACACGTTTAGACGGCATTTTCCCCGAGATCGGGGATTGCCGTTTGGCTACCTATGATGAAACCGAAATACCCCTCGACGCCATCCACATCTGTCACTCGCTTCAGTATCACGCAACCCCGCTTTCACCCTGTCCTTCTCCACCTAGTCTCTCCATCCCAATCGCGGACGACCCCTTCCTACCACTCCTTCAACCTCGAACTTCAACGCTCGCCTAATCCCGACCCTTTCATCCCTTCTCAACACATGTCCATACCACCGCAATCTCGATCTCCTTATCAATGTCACAATGTCCTCATTCAGTCCCATCATTGACATCAGCTCTGTACTACTCCTCCTATCCTTCACTTTAACCCCACACATCATCCTCACCATAGCTCTTTCAGCCCTCTGCAGTACACTTTCCTCATCTCTCCTCAACACCCAAGTTTCACCAGCATTTACCATCGCTGCTCTCACACATGTTTTATATACCCTCCCTTTCATCTTCACTGACCATTTCTTTCCACACAATACCCCACCCAGTTCCCTAAATTTCATCCATCCTAAACGAACTCTAGCCGTAACTGCGCTCAAACATCATCCATCCGCATTCAGCTTATCCCCTAAGTAAACAAAGCTTTCCACTCTTTCAATACCACCACTCAACCCCGTTCTTGCGTCCGTCCTATTAATCACACCATGAACACATTTCTTACATTTGAACGTGCCTTCCACCTTTTTCAGTGCCCCCTTCACACCACTACATCTCTTATGCACCCATTTCTGACATCCTATACACAATACCGAGTTAGCCTTCACTCTCCTGTCACATACACCACAGGGGTCTATTTTACTTATCACTCGCTCCCCACCTTCCCCACTTAACAAACAAATAAATTTATAAATTATTTAATTCGAAAATAACTGATGTTCTCGCAATGCAAAACAAACGTAAATGAACAACGTGTTTACAACCACGTACATCAATTTTGCATGCTAGTGCTTTGCTTTACTTGCTAGCCAACTAGCTGAAAAGTGTGTCATGTGATTTTGTGTAGTGAGCCATCCATGTCTTGTCGAGATATCCGAGGTGAAATAATCTACAATATTTATGACACTACTAGACATGTTACGCAATTCATTCATGAACCGAACCGCTTAACGCGATGACCTACAGCCCGTCATAATAGGTTGGTCAATATGCCGTCTAGCGTCGACACTAAAATTTTCGAAAAATCTGTTTATTTGGAACATTTTTATATTAAATAATTCATGAAATAAATTGTTTTTAAAAATTAAATTTAATTTAATAAAATTCAAAAAATTCAACCCGACAACACAGAATGGAGTAAAATTCAAACAGATAAATTTTTTCAATTTTAAATGAAAAAAATTTCTTATAATTTAGAAAAAATAAAATTTTACTGAAAAATTTTTAAAATGTTATTAGATATTAAAAATTGAAATGATATAAAATATAAAAAAAAATAAATAAAACCGATCTAAAATAATTTTTTAGTAAAAAAAGTTTAAAAAAATCACATAAAACTCATTTCAAATGAGAAGCTTGGAACGTCCGATTTTCTCTTTCACAAGATTCGTGAACCAGGATTAAAACCGAGTCACGTCTCAGGAACCAGAATTGCGCAACATGTCTACTAGTATGTACTAATGTAAATTGACTCGTCCAAAAAATATAAGCATTCGACAGTTTCTAAGGCGTTTTATAAACCATAAAAATCGATTCGTGCTATTTCTTTTTTAGTTGAAGAAGTTACCAAAGTTTAAGACATTTTAAAATTTATAAAAAATATTTTTTTTTAAATCAGATTTTTTAAAACAAAAAATTCTAACTTGACAAAGCATGAATGCGTGAAATAATGACGACATATGAAGAACAGATGTCTGGAAATAGTGAAATAAACAAGTTATGAAAATGAATAAACTATTAAAAACTATTAAAAATACCCTCGCTTGACTGGTAAATCCAGTGAGAATGACCATAATATGATCCGCAATATGCACTGATGTTTCCAAAGTTAAAGGTCTGCATACGACTGCACCAGCCCCTCTAGTAACCGAGCTATGCATCAAAGAGCCGAGCAATAACCAGCACAATATTCTTATGTGACAAATACAATCAACAAATTCTCTTGGTCTTTAACAAAAATAATTTAGATCAAATACGTGCGGCAAATATTAAACTATTGTAAATTATATTAATATAATAATTATTATAATAATCATAAATTATATATCATTAGCTATACCGGCGTGCATTGCTACGAATCTTAATATTGTTGTAAATTCTTGACCTCGTAACTACCAACACCGAGCTTCAATAATTTCTATATTTCCAACACCATGATAGTCAAGAGTTCGTTTATCCGTAGGTTCAAGATTTCCGATAGATGAACACAACTACTTCAAACGCAAACTTTGTTGAACGTTTATTTGAATACCGGCAGTAATAGAAACAATAAATTAATCCAAATAACGACATAAATCACATTTACGACTTCGCATAAAACTCAACTTCTACCTCAACTTCTACCACTCCACCAGGCTAAGGCCTGAACGTCGTATTTATAGCCGAGTTAGCATAGACACAATTTTACAACCTTCTCAAAGATTTCAAATATAGCATGAATACCGGCAATAATAGAAACAATAAATTAATCCAAATAACGACATAAATCACATTTACGACTTCGCATAAAACTCAACTTCTACCTCAACTTCTACCACTTCACCAGGCTAAGGCCTGAACGTCGTATTTATAGCCGAGTTAGCATAGACACAATTTTACAACCTTCTCAAAGATTTCAAATATAGCATAGTTAAATGATAATTAAAATAACAGATAATATAGCACTATATTCATGCGGTTATAACAATATTAAACTAACCAATCTTTCAGGAAAATGTACAAAAGCTGAAAAGAAAGCTGCATACAAGCAATGGCAAAAATCAAAGTCTGTTGATGACCATAAAGTTTTCCGTGAGAAGAACAACTTAACTATGCATGACGTCAAGTCGCACTGACTTGGACAGATCAGTGCAGAGAGTGGCTCACTAAAAGCAAAGGTGAACAAATGAAATCTCTGCATCGTATAGCAAAACAAGCAAAGCGTACGAAAAAAGACATAGTTGGTGCCTCATGTATCAAAAACGACAAAAAGATGGTTCTTGAACAAGATGAAAACAAGCTACAGTGGAGAGAATACTTCAACAATCTGTTAAATAAAACAAATCTCATCAATATCAACTTTGACGCTTCACCCATCGAAGGTCCGATTCTAGACATCACTGTAGAAGAGCTTACAGAAGCTCTGAAAGCTATGAAAGATGGAAAGGCAGCAGGGCCCTCTGGACTCACAAATGACATTATCAAAGCATCTAGTACTGCAGGTATCCAAACGTTACTACAACTTTGCCGTTAAGTCTGGAGAAATTGCTCAATGCCGATTGAATGGAACTATAGCATGACAGTTCCGCTATACAAAGGCAAACGTGATCCATTAAACTGTTTATCATATCGGGGTATACGTCTATTAAAACACTCCCTGAAAATTGTCAAGAAAATCATTGAGAGAAGATTAACGTTGTGCATCACAATCGGAAATTATCAATTTGGTTTCCTTTCGACAACTCATTCCAGATAACCTTGTTCGACTTGTGATGAAATTGTATACGAATACTAAGACTCTCGTCAGCACAACGGTTGAAAACAGAGATGCATTTCACATCGGCGTTGGAGTTTACCAAGGCTCGATTCTCAGTCCACTGTTATTTATAACTGTGATGGAAGAAATCACAAAACCGATAGGCACCGGTGACATTTAGAATCTAATATATGCTGATGACAGCCACGTCTGAGCAGAATGCAGACCGATGTTTGAGGATTGGAACACCAGATCATGGATTCAAAGTCAACATCAGCAAAACCAAAGCAATGCTGAAAGAGTGCTGAACCCATCCAATCCACAGCTACTGGACGATGGCCCTGTTCAGTTTGTAAAGCTGGTGTAGGTAACAATTCAATCAAGGGTCAACAGTGTTACCAGTGGTGTCATAAACGTTGTTCAAAATTAATTGGTACTTTATCTAAAGTGTCCGATTTTGTTTGTCCTGCTTGTCAATCCACAACAACAAATTCTAAATAGCAATGTTTTTGAAGCCATTAAGGTAGAGAAAGTCACATCGTTTCAATATCCAGGGGATGTTCTGGATTGTACTGGAACAGCTGAAGCTGCCGTTCGATCACGCATATGTGCAGCCTGGAATAAATGGCACTTCCTTGCCTCTATATTGATGCGGCGTGACATCCCACTACCACTACGATCAAGACTTTATAAATCTGTGATACGTCCGGTCTTGTTATATGGTGCAGAAACATGGCCAATGACAACCAAACTGGAACAACAACTTCAACGAACCGACATGAAAATGCTCCGATGGATGCAACGAATTAGTCTGAAGGACCACATCAAATCTACCTAAATCCTGCGTCGTGCTGGTTTAAATGATATGAAGGACGAATGCCGGCAACACCGTCTGCGGTGGTTTGGTCATGTCAAACGAAGTGGAAACAGTGCCATAACTTCTCTTGCAGATGTTGAAGTACCTGGCACACGTGCCTAAAACCGTCCAAAGAAGTCCTGGTCGCAAACAATCGAGCAAGACATGAAAGCTCTAAATTTAAATGAAATTGATATAACAGGTCGTCTAATTTGGCGCAAAAAGTTGATGGCAAAAAAAACAACGTCCTACCTTGGGAAACTGGGTCTCTGGACGCTAAACGAAAATTGATTGATTGAATCTTTCAACACGCATATTCAAGCATATTCAAGACGTGGGCGCTTGAAAATTAATGCAACAAAAAAACTACGAAATAAAACTCTAAAATCATTTCAAAATTAATATTTGAGATAATAATGGTAAAACATACCCTTGTTGCATGGCAGATGGTGGATGAAACAACCATGGCAAATATCGTGCAATTAATTTAGCATCTTTGGTAGTTGATTGACAAAATTCTAGTGCTATATATTGAGATATACCAATTTTCAGATGGCTTCCTAACGTATCCTCGTTTAAATTTTGTGACGTTCCTTTCAAATTTGACTGTATAAGATTCAAAATATTATGATAATTTTAGAAAATCACCAATATTTTGTTTTACAGAAACTCTAGTATAAAACTACAAATGTATTATAAATATAACTATTAAAAAGCTATTTGAACAAAAAGTCAATTAAATTAATATCGTTATAATAATTACGTTGAAAAAATGATAATGAATAAAGTATTGTTATAAGATAACCGTCAAAAATATATTAGCTATTGGAGCTAGTATCGCTACGAACGCATTTCGAGAAGGAACTAGTACCTTCTGACATGCGAGATATTGAATATTTGATATTAAAAAGGATTGATTGTTAGTGTCAAAAGCGATATTTGAAATTTGACTTTGCGCTGTATTTTTATTGTGTTTGCGATGAACGTTAGTGCATTGTTATTTGGAAAGCGATAGTTTCTAAACGTTAATTTAATAATTTGTGATCATTAACTTTTAATAGTGAAATTAATTAACATTGATTATTGAATAATTGATTACCGATGAATATCGATTTGTAAATAAAACGATAGTTAGCTATTTTTCATTGCGATAAACGAACCCATTGTCAATCGGACAGTTTTAACATTGGTGTCAGAAGAGGGATCTTCGGCGGAATTGTGTCAGAAGTCTTCGGTGAAAAATAAGTGAGCATCGTTGTTTAAAATTTTGATTGTTTTTTCTTCGTCGACAAGATATTTTGTAAAAACAACATGACGAAATTACATCAGCTTAAATTGGTGCAACAGCAAAAAAGTTACAAAAAAAATTTTGCTACAAGTGGAAAAAGAGGAGATAAACTTTTGATCAAATTTGACCTAACGAAAGCTCTTGTCAATGAAAATGAGAAACCAGATAAAATTGAATTTGACAATCAGGATGTCGAATCGAATGCAGTTGTAAATGCTGGGGCAAGCACCAAATTGATGACACTACTTCGAACTATATTAACAGAAATAAAACCGACGAGAGAACAAATTGATGTGAAAATTTAACAACAATCAGCAGAAATAAATTAGACGTGAAATCAAATTGATGCAAAAATTGAACAGACGAAAGATCAAATTGATGCAAAAATCGAACAAAGGTCGGTAGCGATTGATACTAAAATGATACAACAGTTGAGAGAACTGAGAGATCAATTCGATGTCAAAGCTGAACAGCAAATCGGCAGTAAACAAAGCAAAAATTGAAAACGTCACGTTGAATAATTGAACAGAAATTTGTCAAAGCTGAACAGCAATCGGCAGTAATCAATGCAAAAATTAAACAGAAATTTGATCAAAAGTTTATCGAGCTCGACAAGAAGTTATCTTGCAAAATGGATAAATTTAAACAAAATCTAGAAAAAACTAATAATGTAAACTCCACACCTGTAAGCCATGTGACCGCAAAAACATTGAAAGCGCCAGCATTCGACGGAGAAACTTCTGGAACATTTATAAAGCCTAGTTTGAAGAAGCAGAAATGAATTATGGATGGAATGAAAGAGAGCGGACAACGGCTCCTGTGGTAGCATTACGAGGGTCAACGGCGGAAGTTCTTCAAACGATTCCAGTTGAGAATCATTTCACTATGAAGTCCTGATAAATGCGATAAATTTACGTAACGGTCAAGAACAAATGAAGCAAATTTATTGGTCTAAGTTACGAAATCTGGCGCAGCGACCTGGAGAGTCAATACATCAGCTGGCACAGGATAATGAACTGTTGACTCTGCTGTCATACCTTACGTACGACCCAAAACACAGAAAAGAAACTGCATTGGAAACGCTCAAGATTCAGATCTTAGACAAACTCTCATACTAGCAGACAAACGCAACTTCAAAGACAAAGTCTTACATTCAAGTCAGCAAAGCTAGATCAAAGCTGCGACAAATTTGTACAGAATGTTAGTGTCAAAAGATGATTCTAGAACAAAAAGATCAGGATTATTGTCAAAATGCTGAAATTATAGAGAAAAAGGACATCTACGACGAGATTGTAAACACTGCTCTAGAAACAATTACTGTCGTCATTGTGCAGCAACATGGCACAAACGATTAAATGGTGACTCCGCGTCATGACCGACTGCTCAAACAAGGATGCGGGAAACTAATAAAAGCCAATTTCGAGGGGCAGTAGTTGGCTGGTAAAATTGACGCCCCCAGCACCGGGATTAACGTCTCTGGACTGCATCGAAATCAGTACGACTTTTATTGGATGATAAAATTGTTCAATTACGATCGACTCCGGAGCAACTAGATCAATTTTAAGATCTGATCTGGTACCCAAACCATGAAGAGAAAATTTTCATAAATACATTCTTCAAACAACTACAGGAGAAAAAGCGCTCGTCTAAGGAGAAATTTTTTATACTGTTCAACTAGGCGGTTTAGCATTCGAGGATACATTCCTAATAGTCACTGACGATTTTCCTTAGGCGTTGATTTCCTAACAAAACAGTTTAAAAATTGATTTAGAAAAACGGGTCCTTAGATGGAGAAATACAGAAATAGTAATGGAGATGTGAAATGTGACAGTGATCGACAATCAATCGACAGTGATATTGAAGTACTTAAATCATAAGAGAACATCGTATGGGTGAAAATAATTGGCGATACTGGGGACCACCAATTCTACCTGGTTGAGCCAACGACAACGATGGAATGTAACAACATTGTTATTGGAAAGAGTCCCGCGAAAGCAAATGAAAATGGCTTTGTTCCCGTTCGGGTGTTAATTGTGACAGAGCATTCCATCACAATTAAAAATGACCAAGGAATAGGTATTTGTCAATCTGTAAATATCGTGTAGTCTTTGGATATTCAACATCAGAGTAATGGTCGGCTAGTCGATAAAAATAATCTTGAAAAGTTTTTTAAGTCTAGAATGGAGAACCAGTGTGAACCGGACAAATAAATGTCCATGAGGTGTCAATTAGGTGAACTCAATTTGCAACAGGAAGATCGTTCAAAAGCCGATTTCGCATTCTCAACCGGAGACGATAATCAAGGAAAAACCGGCCTTATTACCCGTCGAATTGATAGTAAGAGCTCATAGCCAATCAGACAGGTAACACGCCCTTTTTACACTAGCAAAACAAGAGGAGGTAAACGAGATCTACACTGCTAAACCAAGGTGTTATCAATCCATCAACTAGTTTAAGACTTCGCCAGTTGTAGTAAGTTAAGACTTCGTAGTAAAGAAAAATAATTGGCACTATTGTTAATAATATTATTATTTTTGTTACAAGTAATATTACTATTAGAAAGACTATTATCATCATTGTTATTATTAATGTTACCAAAATTAATAGTATTGTAAAATTGTAACGATAGTGATTGCGTCTTTGAAGTGTGTCTTTTTGGCTTAAAAGAAGAGAAGAATATGGATTAATTTCTGACAGAGGTTTGAAATTTTTGATCCCTTTCAGTACTTCTTATCTCTGTGAAACTGGATTTTCTGCAATGTTGGCAATAAAAAACAAATACAGATCAAAACTTGAACTTGAGCCAGACTTGCGTCTAAAATTGACATTAATAAAGCCTGAAATTGCAGAATTGTGCAAATCTAAGCAAGCTCAGTGCTCACATTAACATGATTATACTTTTATTGTGACAATGAGCGGAACTCTCTGACTCTTTGTCTTAGCAGAAAACTATGACTAATAGGTTTTTATTAGCATAATAATTATTATTAGCAGGACTATATTTTCATGTTTTTCAAAAAGATTACAAAAATAAAAATAACATCGTCTTCAATTAAATTAATTTTGGCATGAAACCATAATAATTTTAATACATATTAATATTATAATAAATTTAGTAAAATGTATAAGCAGATAGTGACTGTACTAAAATAACCAAAATTTACTAAAATAGCTAAATTACTAAAAAAATAAAGTTTCTGAGAAATTTTTGTCTGATGGGGGTACGTACGCAAATAACATTTTAACTTGGGGGTACAACAAAAAAAAGGTTGGGAACCCCTGATATAGAAGCTTTATGTAGATAAGGCAGTAAAAACATATTTAAGGCAGCATTTGGTTTCGCTTTGGTGTTATTTTTAGCTGTTGATTATAGTCGCTTGGATCTCTGATAGTTTGCGTGATAGTTATAGTAGATTTATCGATGTAACCCATCAAGGAGGAGACTTCGTATGATGGATGATTTGGCGGATGATAGATGGCGCAGATGAAGTATGGTTCACTGTCAATAATGCACTTGAGACAAAGGGTTTCCAGTGCATCAGTGACAGCATGAGGCGAAACGATGTGAATTTGAGATTAGATGGATGATTTCAAATAGATGACAACACCTCCTCCACGCCGCTTGTCAAGGCGAATTTTTTTTAAGGGTGTGTAGCCATCTATTGCGATCAAATTATCAGGGTGATCTGGCCTAAGCCATGACTCGGTGATGATGATGCCAGGGTGGAGATGATAAACATCACATCTCAAATGCTCAACGGCATGTAGCTTTCTCACAATATACATTCAAAATGTAGATGGTGGGTGAACGATGATTTTGGCATGGGATGATTTTGGCTAGGTTGGAAGTCGGAGTGAGAATCCTATTCCCATCAACATTAATGTTGATGAGATTAGGATGATTAAGTGAGGTGCGTCGACTGGGGTGGTTGTTTCTTTTACGGGTTGATGAAACAACTACTGGTATTGCTGATGATCAATTAAATGTTAGGTAGATAAGCCGGGTGTGTTGATGTTGTAGTTGTTGTAGAGTGCTATAGCAATTGAGGAAAAGAGGAGAGGTGCTGATGTTGGTGACGGTTCCAAATTTTGTTAAGAAAGAGAGTTTTTCGTAGCGGTCTTTTGATGGCAAATTTGTCGGGTTGAAGATCAAGCAGTTGTTGGCGTGTGTAATGAATCATGCATTCATGCAGATGTGAGCGATAATTAGTAACGAATACATATCAGGAAAAGACTTTCATCACAAGACACATCAAACATATTGTTACATACGTAAAGAACTAGTAGTTAGAAATCAAGGGGTCGGTATAACAACTGGTGTCAAAAATGGGATAGTCAGAAGATTATAACAACTGAAGATGTCGAAGAAAGAAGCTACAGAGACTGATCGAGAGCGAAATTTGTGTCATTGTGGCAAAACGCAATTTTTCGGGTTTACATTAACGGCAGCTATTGTAGTCAGGTCACGGTATTGCGGAAATGATTGTGTCCAAAACTATTGAATTGTTTATTGAGTGATGGTTTGTGTTTGTTGATGTACAGAGTCTCTTTGATTTTACGGGGAACTGGATGGGTTTCAAACTCGAGAATTGTGTGATGGGATCCAGAATAGCTCTAGTGGGAGGCATATGGTGTTCGCTTTGCCTATAATCTTTGTGTAGTGAGTACACCTGTGACCGTTGTAACTTTCCACAATACTGTGTGGCATAGGGCATGTAATTCGGTACACGAGATTCGTCTTCTCCAGTATTGTCAACTGTTGCTGTTTTTTAAGATGAGGTTGGATGAGCGATTAGTTTTAAAGTATATTATTAATTTGAGTCGATTTTTGTTGTCACAGTTGAAAATATTGGATTTGATGCGTTTTAATTGCGATTCGTCTAGAGATGTAGTAGGAGTTTTAGCGTTATTGATGGCACAATCAATTATTTTATTGGAATAGTTGTTGATTAGATGTTGTTGGATCCTTTTCAATTCTGCATGGAAGATCTTAGTAACGGATAAAATTTTGTTAGCACGTTAGACGAAATTAAACACAACATTATCTTCAGAGTGATCTGGAAAATCAGAATTATTATTGAGCACCTGACCTGGCTTAGAAGGAAGACCATAGTAGAACGAGTTACAATAATCAATCCTAGATAAGACCAATGAAGTAACAAGAAGAAGAGTAGGATCGTCAAGTAAAAATTCAGGTTGAGAAATCGAAGAAAGTTGAGTATATAGAAGAAATATAAATGCAGCTCATATATATCATACTTTTTGCTGTACTTTGGTAATGATTCATAATCACATATACTTTGTGCTGTTTGTAAGGCTTCATAATCACATATACTTTAGGCATCGAAACGCAATTTTTGACTTAAACCAGTTTTATTAAAAAAAAAATAAAAGTTACATATTTATTTATTTGTCACGTTATTTATTTCAAGTTATAAAATATACTTTTTCCATGTCAATAGATGCTTATTTCATTTCTGTCTTAAATGATTAAATAAATGCCAATTGTGCACACCCTTGATATGATCTTAGGCTACCGAAAAATAAAATAATAGATAATAGATTTTGTATGAGATTAAAAATTACAAACTTTCAATTTGTTGGTTGTATGAATATCAGCAATAAAGTCGATACAATCGGAAAGATAAATTTTCATGCATTCGGCGATGTTAGTTGACACAAGAGATTGAGAATGTGGATTGAACTTATATGTTGATAATTCTTTAACAATAGTTACTGGGCCTAAAGTTCCTCCGGCATCAAGACAAGCCATCTGTTTTTAAACAAAAAAAAAATAAAATAACAATAAAAATAAAATCAAAAAACAATAAAACTACAATTATAAAAAGGTAAATTAAATAAATGATTTTGTTTAAATCATGTAATTTCATTTCTTAGCAGTGCGAAAGTTAATCAAAAATTAGATTATATTGTTATATAGTTTTCTATTTTCGATTGCATCCCCTTCGAGTCAAATAACTATACGACAATAATCCTCATTCCACGTCTCCTAGAGGCTTCAACAAAGCGTGTTACGCATGTAAAAACTATTTAAGGTGAAATATTTCGAAAAAAATCAAAACTGCATAACCACCTATAATTTTTATTATCAGAAATTTCATCCAAATTTTTCCAAAACATTTATCATTGTAGTGATTGATTGACTTGTTTCACTAATCTTTGTCTATCCCTAATCTTGTTACAGAAGCTGTAGAATTTTAATTCTGGTCTCTAAAAATTTAACATTTTTCAAAACAAATTTTTTGCAATTTTTTTTCATGCATTTTTTTCCATTCATGTAACTCTTTATTAATATATAAATATGTCGGCAACAAAATATTTAGCACACTCGAGTTTGAAAATGACAAACATTGTTATCTTTAACTGGTCATATTTTTTGTAAACATTTTTGTGAAATTAATAAAGCAAAATTTCGACCATTGTTTTTTTTTCTTAGAAATGCCAAAACTTTGATGTGATCGTGTGCACCTCTGCCCGGTATGAAACGTGCAAAAGTTTTGTATTATGTATGAATTTCATTTGCAATTGTTCGACAATTGTGCACAAAAGCATTTAGCAACAAAAAACAAATGCAATAATTTGATAATTGCTACTGCGAAACAATCTATCTGTTCAGTTTCTTAAAACCAAACTTTGTAAAGATTATACAGCGTCATTTTTTGCATATCTATAATAATTCAATGCTATATCTCATATCTTTGATTTTTAGTTTGAACTTGAAAATGGAAGCGCTAAGTCAATTAAAAATCTGATTCATGATTTAGATTACAAACATAAGAAGTTAATACGGATCTAATTCAGCAAAATATGCACCAAAGAATATGTATATATATATATATAATATATATATATATATATATATATATATATATATGTGTGTGTGTGTGTGTGTGTGTGTGTATGTGTATATATATATATTTATCCAAGTTCATCATGAAAATTTAATGAAAGTGTTGTTATCCACATTCATCGTGCAATTTCATCATCATATAAATATAAAAATAAAGAAATAATGGCGACAGATATTGGTTAGAAATATTGAGAAATGTAACAAAAAACTATCCAATGCTAGAAATTTTGAAGATTTCTTTCATAAATTACTATTTGATAATAATAAAATATCATACACAATGTATTTTGAGTAGATCAATCAATCTTCGTTTTGCGTCCAAAGACCCGGTTTCCCGAGGTAGGACGTTGTTTTCTTTGCCATCAAATTTTTGCGCCAAATTAGACCATCAGTTGTATCCATTTCATTTAAATTTAGAGCTTTCATGCCTTGCTCGATTGTTTGCGACCAGGACTTCTTTGGACGGCCTTTGGGACGTGTGCCAGGTACTTCAACATCTGCAAGAGAAGTTTCCACTTCGTTTGACATGACCAAACCACCGCAGACGGTGTTGCCGGCATTCGTCCTTTATATTATCTAAACCAGCACGACGCAGGATTTCGGTAGATTTGATGTGGTCCCTCATCGAGCATTTTCATGTCGGTTCGTTGAAGTTGTTGTTCCAGTTTGGTTGTCATTGGCCATGTTTCTGCACCATATAACAACACCGGACGTATCACAGATTTATAAAGTCTTGATCGTAGTGGTAGTGGGATGTCACGCCGCATCAATACGATGTGACTTTCTCTATTTTAATGGCTTCAAAAACAGTGCTATTTCAAATTTGTTGTTGTGGATTGATGCAAGCACGACAAACAAAATCGGACACTTTAGATAAAGTACCAATTAATTTTGAACAACGTTTGTGACACCACTGGTTACACTGCTGACACTTGATTGAATTGTTACCTACACCAGCTTTACAAACTGAACAGGGCCATCGTCCAGTAGCCGTGGATTGGATGGGTTCACCAGTGTTCATTGCTTTGGTTTTGCTGACGTTGACTTTGAATCCATGATCGGCGAGTCTGGTGTTCCAATTTTCAAACATCTGTGCTGCAGTCTGCTCAGACGTGGCTGTTAAAACGATATCATCGGCATATACTAGATTCCAAATGTCACCACTGCGTATCGGTTTTGTAATTTCTTCCATCACAGTTATAAATAACAGTGGAGTGAGAATTGAGTCTTGGTGAACTCCAACGCCGATGTCAAATGCATCTGTGTTGTGCTGACAAGAGTCTTAGTATTCGTATACATTTCCATCACAAGTCGAACAAGATATTCTGGAATGAGTTGTCGACGTAGACTCCACCTGATTGCTTCACGGGGAACTCGATCAGATGCTTTTTCAAGGTCTACAAAAATGTGTGATAGTTGTTGATGCTTTGCGAGGTACTTCTCTTGCAGTTGCCGAAGGATGTGAATTGCATCAATTGTTGATTTCCTCGCTAGAAAACCAAATTGATAATTTCCGATTGTGATGCACGACGTTAATCTTCTCTCAATGATTTTCTCGACAATTTTCAGGGAGTGTTCTAACAGACGTATACCCCGATATGATGAACAGTTCAATGGATCACCTTTGCCTTTGTATAGCGGGACTGTCATGCTATAGTTCCATTCAATCGGCATTGAGCAATTTCTCCAGATTTCACGGCAAAGTTGTAGTAACGTTTGGATACCTGCAGTACCAGATGCTTTGATAATGTCATTTGTGAGTCCAGAGGGCCCTGCTGCCTTTCCATCCTTCATAGCTTTCAGAGCTTCTGTAAGCTCCTATACAGTGATGTCTGGAATCGGACCTTCGATGGGTGGAGCGTCAAAGTTAACATTGATGGGATTTGTTTCGTTTAACAGACGATTGAAGTATTCTCTCCCCCTGTAGCTTGATCTCATCTTGTTCAAGAACCATCTCATTTTTGTTTTTGTGTTTTGAGTAGGTATGTATTATATATATATATATATATATACACACAACATTTCAAAAATCCAACACTACTTTCAACATTGTTCAACTTTTTTATAAAAAAATTTAGCTGTTACCAAAAAAAAATATATATATACATAAATTAAAAAATATATTTATATATATACATATATAATTTGGTATGAGGTTCTCAGATAAACATGTACGGTTGAAGATTACACCCCATTTTGCAGTTACAACTTTTTACTCAATATCGCGAAGTTGTACTGCCTCAATTGCCAAACGTCATCAATAGACAGCAACTACACACCAAATATAAATACGAATATAACACACAAGAACGCACCATTAACAACAATCCGTTTGTCTCTTCACGCCATAAAACTCAAACAATTTGTTCACTAACTTCATTCTTTGCCACGCCTTAATATTTCTTTATACATATTTATTGCTAAATAATATTGTATCCAATTGTTAAATATCTAATAATTCTTCAATAAATTGTCATATCACTAAATATTATTATCGACTTCCCATAATTTCTGCATTACTTCTTGTCACTATGCTAACTTTCTACACTTCAACTACGATAATACACCAACAATTTTATTCATAATTTTCTTTTAAATTTATTCGTTTATTTTATTTTCAACAATATAATGAGTTAATTTTAAAATATAGGTTGTTATTCATTTATTTATTCATTTTAATATCTAATATTCTATTTTCTATTTCTTATAATTTATATTATTAACTCCTCATTTGGTTTTACAATCTAGGCTCCGACGATGGCATTAGCCGAAACGGCAGTCAGCCAAACTTCACAGTTTAATAAAGTTGAAACAAAACAGCTTCGTGTTGTTGAAATTTTATTTAAAAAACTTCTAACTGCAAAATGGGGTGTATTCTTCAACCGTACATATATACATACATATCATTTAAATGATCATATATACAAATATACATACATATATATATATACATATATATAAATATTTAAATTAATTATGGATTTTATACGCTAACCTGTACGAGAAGAACAAAATTTTCATCAGGTAATGTTTGCTTAAATTTAATGGTTTGTATCAATTCAAATACCACACATCTTGATAAGTAAAATTTATCTCTATCCTGAACAAATAGTAAATAAAATTTTTTCAACTATTTATAAAAGTGATTTCATTTGCCTCCAAACAAATTTATAGAACTTGACAAATTTTAAAAATCAAAAACATTGTTAAATGTAGATAAATAACAAATGCATTTTATAATGCAACATCGTACAATCATAAACATAGTCCAAATAGTAAACAAATTTACAAAAGTTACATAAGTTTCATTTTAATTAAACATCAACAGAGAAGCTAATAAACCATTGAAAAAAACACCTGACAACTAAGCGATATATGAGAGGAGTAATGAAAAAACCGTTTTTGCTAGATTTTATAAATTTCTAGGTAACAATAACATTTTAATTCTAAATCAATATGGTTTTTGTGAAAAACTATCCATTGAAATGGCCATAGCGAATTTTGTGAATTTTTTTTATCAAATTCTATTAAATCAAAAAAAGTTTGCCATTGCTGTGTTTCTTGATGTGAGTAAGGCATTTCCACTCACTAACCTTTTAATTATGGTGTTAGATGTCGTTCCTTTAATTAGTTAACTGTGATAAAAATATCGTTTTCTATTTATTTAAATCTTATGTTCTTCAATTCAAACCTTGGACCCCAATTGTTTACCATCTTTATACATGAATTTGTAAGCTCATCCAACAATTTAAATTTCTCTCTATTAATATTTGCAGATGACACTACAGTTTTTACGCTCAATATAACATTGAAAAACTTATTTCTATCATTAATAAAAAATAATCAATAAATAAAGAAATAATAAAATATTATCCGCTAGCTTCAAACAGCTTAAAACCAATGTTGCCAGATTAGATCATTAAGTTACCAAAATGTTGAACGAATATTAAAAAGTTAAAAAAATTTTGATGAATCTTAGAATGATAATAATAACAATATTAAAAACAAAAACTATAAAAATTAACAACAACAAAAACAATAAAAAAAGAGATGTTTTTGAAAACATTCAATAAGTACAAAAATATCAGCCGAAAATTACTTGAAAATTTGGAACAAAATTATATAATTCAAAAAAAAGTATACCTTGTTAAATGCTCTGCCGCATAATGAACAAACATCAATTAACAGTTGGTGTTGAAAATTACAAAACTGAATGGCAAAAGAAACAACTCTTGAAAATGGCTCTAAAATAGACTTTTAAATAATTCAACAATATTAAATAAAACACGGTAAACTATTTTAATAAATTTATAAATTCCACCTTGTTTGTTGAGACCGCTGGTATTTTCAGAATTGATATCATTATGTTAAACAGAAAATTTATATGAGTAAAAAATGGTGATATTATGCTTATTACTCTTCTGAAAAACGAGTCGAACAGACCAATAATATTGCACCATAAAGAAGGAGACGTTTCTATTGATATGTGATCCATAAAATTCGATAAATTCATGACAATAATCGAAATTTGATCCATATTTAGTGCTTTTGTTTCGTTAATACCCTTGGGCGTCAAATTTGAATAAACTATAAAAAATTAAGAAAGAAATTTGATTTAAAATTTACCTCAAGAGTTAACTGAAGAGAGATAGTACAATTTAACTCAGGAAAGTCTGTGAGGGAAGTCGCCAACGCTCTTAAGAAAGCAGTGTCTTAGTATAAAGAAAATTAAATAACAGTGATAGTTTCAAAATAAACTAAAATGTCTTGTATATTTTGGATAAGACATTAATATATATAATTATTTACACAATTATTAACATGGATTTATTACGCAAACATATCAGTCTATTCATTGATACGAATAAACTGTCATAATCGATGGAATAATCCAGTTGATCCAATTAACATGGATTTATTACGCAAACATATTAGTCTACCAATTGATCCGAATAAACTGTTATAATCGATGGAATGGTCCAGTTGCGCTATATAATTAATGTCAAATATTATTATCGATTATTTATCTTTGTAGAATTGCAGAAGCTTTCGACTGTAAAAGTGTATATAGACAAGTTTAGCTGCAAGGTTTGTAGCGAAGTTCGAGTTGTTAGGTTATCGAGTTGAGCTGTGAATTATTGGCGATCGTGCGATATCTAGCGCATTCTGTGATTTGCGGAAAATTTATTGTTTATATTACTTTTGGCATTTGAATAAACGTTTAAACAAGTCTTTGTTTGGAGCAAACAAGTTTTAAACAAGCCATTGTTTATCATCAAAAATCTTGAGCCTACGGAAGTACGGAAAATCGAACAGCATGACGATCTTATAGATACAACACTAATGTCAGAAGCGGATTTTTGATAGATTGAAATTTTCTGTATTAAAGAAGAACTCATTACAACTTATCTGAAGAAAGAAAAACGATAACGAAACATCAATTCAAAAGGAGTGAAGGCAGTTTTGATAGACCCTCTAAAGGGCGCTCCGATGACGAACGTTTCTGGGGAACTTGATTTTTTGGATCCTATGAATGGATCAACAGACAGCCGATATGAATAGAATGAACCATGGAAAAACAGCACCTTTTGGAGTGACAATCGAAAACAACAAAAAACAGCTATACAAGATCTGACATCATTTCCCCAGCTTATTCAGCTACCCACAATAAGATTATCATTCCTCGACTGTGATAACGGCGATGCCTGTGATATATATGCGACGTACGTTATAACTGTGATGCACTTATTAACTGTGATGTAATAAGCGGTTTGTCGGAGTCAGATGAAAAATATCGGACTACGGCCCCTCAAAAAAATCAGACTCCGGTCAAAAATTTCCTAATTCCAAAAAAAAATGTCAACTTGTATCACCTTAATAATAATAATAATAATATGCTGTGACGCTCGGGTGTGCATTGAGTCAGGTTACAGTAGTAACGTGACTGTAACAGCTTTAAATTATTCACCCAATAATTGAATCTATACAGTTTTTAAAAATATTCAAATCTTTTGCATCAATTGCTTCAACAGTTATTCCAATTGTTGACTATACGATTTGTAAAAAAATTTTTTCGGCTGTTTTTTTTCTACTCGTAATCTTTTATTATGTCCTCTTGTTCTTGGGTCAAACATGAATATCGGTTCATTATGCCAGTTTATTACATCTGTGCCACTTACAAATTTGTACATCTGAATTTGATCACCTCTGGTTCTTCTTTTTTCTAACGTTGTAAGCATATTTAATCTGTCATGGTATGGTAAGTTATCACATTATCACTACTATTCTGGTGAGATGATGTCGGGATCTGGTATAGATATATGTTTGCTCAACAATATCATTAATGGTTAACAGGTGAAACAAGTCAACAGCTTCAATTATCTCTGAAGTCCGATTACCTCAGGTTGTAAATGTGATTTGGGTATTAAACGAAGAATAACTATGGTGAAAGGTGCATATTCTAAAATGAAAAACATCTTCACCAACAGTAAAATCAGAATATCAACAAACTAAAACTGTAGAATATTTCAATTTTCCTGTGCTTAACTTTTGGAATTCTCATACCCCACTGAGGATGTATTAAAACAGTCCGGTTATGAAAAGGAAATTACTACAAATAATCCGACGGAGGCAGTTAACATTTTTCGGTCACGTCATGCTGAAAAAAGGAATGAAAAATCTAACAACTACTAGAAAGATTGTAGGGAAAAGAGATCGCGGTCAACAACGAAATACATTAGTGAAGTCATAGTGTCATTTGTTGAATATCACCACATTTCAAATTGTTAAAGATCGGGTTTTGTGAAAGTCGATGGTCACCAAATGTTCTGAAACCTTGGTGCTAACACACGAGAAAAAAAAAGAAGAATCACTACTAAATAATAATACTTTAAAAAACGCTTAAAATCAGTAAACTTAATTGTTTTTCATAGTAAAGTTACTTTATTTGTCATGTTTTAAAACATACTGAAAAAAATTTTCAACTTTTGCCTCCTAACTTTATTATCGCTGCTTAATAGAAAACATTTTAACACTTTAAGTCAGTCAATGTATTTGTTTTTCTTAGTTAGTGAATTACATTAATTTTATGTTTTATAACAAACCGATAAAAATTATGTAATTTTATAAACATTATTACAACATACTGGAAAAAATTAAGTAATTTTTCCAACATTATTAGAATTTATTTTTAGTATTAAAGATGATTGCTTATCGCTGCCTAGATTTATTTTCTTAAAAAAAAATTTTCAAAATTTTTTAAATAACTAATTTCATGAGTGGGAGTCTGCCCCTTAAAAATTTCCGACTCCAACCAACTCAGACTCCAACACTCTGGAAATAACTGTGAACGACGCACGTGTCAGCGTGAAGAAAGGTAGTTATCGTAATAATCAATAAACGTCTTTAGAATAGTCCAAAAGTTTGCAGTGACATTGAAACTTTTGATATGCCATGGGACTGCTACTCGAATCTTGCTGCAACTGGCCTGTTTTCATTGATATCAACGACAATAGTAACAACGATTTCAATACAAAACTCACCAACAATTCAACTTTTAATAATTTGGATGTCGTTACTTTAAAGATTGACGATGTCAGTGATGTTGATGCTAATATTCATGTCGGACATCAATCGGCGACAGATGTTCAAGTTTTGACAAAAAACCCCAGCACGCACTTGGGATGAAAGCTTGATACTCGTCTACCTGGAAGATGACATTAACAACGGCTTCATTGCTGATAAGAACAAATTTTTCATCGCTTGACAGGAAAGACAATAAATATAACAATGTGCATCTAAGCTCATTGTACACCTCATAAACTTGATAGAAAGAAAATACTTGCTTTAAGTGCCAAAAAAATCAAGAAAGAAAGAAACACGACATCTACTTATAGCTAGAGGAATTTAAGCCACAAAAACTCGGTGGTTCACGAAAAGAAATAACACAGGTTTCCAAAGCAATGGTCTGGTGTGGTTGTACAACCCACGGTGCAGATAAAGGCAATACCCAAAACTCCTAAGATATTGGAAAGTTTGGTAAAAGATCCTTTACAGAATAAATTAGGTTATCATTCGGGTCTCGGATCATAAAAGACAGCGTTTAAAAAAAATACAAAGATGAAGGTCGACCATTTGGATAGGTTAGCCCAAATTTATCGGAATATAAAATAACGCCAATATAAGGGACAAACAGGCTGGGGTGGAAGTTATGTTGTAACCGCTGTGATGGTCGACTTACGCTATATAATTAATGTCAATTATCTTAATTATTTGTTATCTTTGTAGAACTGTAGACCTTTCGATTGAAAAACTAAATAAGCGAGGCGAGCAGCAAAGTTTGTAGCGATGTTTGAATAGTCAGATTAAAGAGTTTAGCTGTGATGATGATCATACGATATTTAGTGCCTTCTTTGATTTGCGGATAATTCATTGTTTCTATTACTGTTGGCATTTGAACATTATTGGAAGCAGTTGTGTTTATCAGAAACCTTGAACCCCCGGAGAAACGAATAACTTGATTGTGCAAGTTACACCAATGCAACTAATAATAAGAGCTCATTCAAATCAATCTCCAACTGCAAAAAATAAAACATAAAAAATTCGCTATACAAAACCTCCAATCTTTTAATTTATTGCTAATTAAAATCAAATGAATTAAGAAAAACAAAACAACAACCTGCAATAAGTATGTTTAAAAATGCATAGAAGAATAAATAAAACAAACTAAAATTTTTTTAATTTAGCTAACCCCAAAGAGTTGAAATGAAAAGTTGAGGAAATACATTGTTTGGGGCCAATTGGTGCAAAACACATCTGATAAATTGGCAGGCAGTATTCATAGAATTACCAGTCAAAACAATATTTGACCTGTATGAAAAGTTACTTGGTGTATTAATAAAAACCTTCATTTAAATCTAGTTTATTCAATCAAAATTTTTAATTGCATTTTTAAGCAAACAAAACATGGTGACATAAAATAAAAATTTAAGTTAATATAATATTACAAAATAATTTACTGTTCTGATTGCCATAAGAAAGGACATTTATTTGCTATCCTGAAAATAAAATGTTTTATTGAAGTTTATCATCATAATGAGTGCTTTGTAATTGTATAGTTATTAAGAATTCATAAAAAATTACAATATATATGGAAATTAGAAGGTGCAGCTAAATAACGTGAGGTTATAGCGATTGAACAAACAAGCCAGCCAACCAGCCAGCCACCCAAAAAACCAACCATAAAAATTAATTAAGATAGTTCTAATGCATTATTGAACAACGCTTTTTAATAAGTTTTGCGAATAGAGGTTTTTACTTCTAAACTTCGCAAGTGATAAAAAAACTTTATAAATGAAGAAATAAATTTTTTCCACAAAAATGAGCAAAATAAAGCACAGTATAAGAGTGTGTAAATTGGTGTATGAGAACAAGATTTAGAGATATGAAAAAAGAAAAGATCTGCTACTCAGCTAAACTAGTAGCAGAGTTAAAAGATTTAGTCAACGGATATAGATAAAATCAAGAAAACCATAGTAGAGAAAATTCAATCAATCAATCAATCTTCGTTTTGCGTCCAGAGACCCGGTTCCCCGAGGTAGGACATTTCTTTGCCATCAACTTTTTGCGCCAAATTAGACGATCAGTTGTATCCATTTCATTTAAATTTAGAGCTTTCATGTCTTGCTCGATTGTTTGCGACCAGGACTTTTTTGGAAGGCCTTTGGGACGTGTGCCAGGTTTTTCAACATCTGCAAGAAAAGTTATGGCACTGTTTCCACTTTGTTTGACATGACCAAACCAACGCAGACGGTGTTGCCGGCATTCGTTTTTTATATCATCTAAATTAGCAAGACGCAGGATTTCGGTAGATTTGATGTGGTCCTTCAGACTAATTCGTTGCATCAATCGGAGCATTTTCATGTCGGTTCGTTGAAGTTGTTGTTCCAGTTTGGTTGTTTTGCACTATATAACAACACCGGACGTATCACAAATTTATAAAATCTTGATCTTAGTGGTAGTGGAATGTTACGCCGCATCAATATATAGGCAAGGAGATGCCATTTATTCCAGACTCGAACGGCAGCTTCAGCTGTTCCAGTACAATCCAGAACATCCCCTAGATATTGAAGCGATGTGACTTTCTCTACCTTAATGGCTTCAAAAACAGCGCTATTTCACATGGTAGAGCAAATTAATTACATTGATGAAATTCAAGAAAAATTAGTTTAACAACAATTATAATTTTTCTAAAAACATATTAACCTAGACACACAAAGTAACATATCTGGTAGCAATGGGGCCGCCAAGGAAGGTTCTCTATGTATAAACGTGGCCAAACAGACGATAGCCATGTTGATTGTATCTTCATCGTATGATTCGAGAAGTGAGGAGCACACTGTACAATGATCAACCAACAAATTATCAACCGATTTGCTACTCGAAGACCCTAGTAATATCGTCGTAGGAATAGATGAGGATGAAGCTGAAATTTTATGCTTGAGCTCATAATCGTCTGATTGTTTTGTTAGACGAGATTTCGATCTAAATAAAATGAATCATAGATTATTATCCTTAACAAATTAATATTTATTTTCAAACACAACACACCCACACATACTCACACACACTTATGTTTACATTTGTATTTATATATTTGTATATTTAATAATAATATCTATATAAAAATTAATGTTTGTTTGTTTGATCTTTATAGGCTCAAAAACTACCGAAATAATTTATTTGGCAGGATGATCAGGATAAGTACTACAAATTTAATATCTGTAATGGATGCCCATTAATACGAAATTTTTTGTTCATCGATTTGGAAAAGCTCATTGGATCAACTTAGTGTTTAAGCAACTATTAGTTGTTTGATATTAAGCAACAATGAAGAATGCTCAGAACTAGTAATAATATACATCTTTTAAAACCATATATTAAAAAATTAACAAAAGTAGATAATAAAAATTCAAATGACAATTTCCAAGATAAAGCCATATATGAATCAAAGGTAACTTTAAATTAATTTAAATCACACTTGAGGCGTAAAGTGGAGAATCACTTTAAATTCGATCCCGGTCACTGAAACAGCAATGCCAGCACCTTAACCATTAAATCATCGCACCCCTCTAAATAATAAAAAAATTTTTATATGTTTAGACGACATTTTCCGATTTCGGGGGTTGCCGTTTGGCTACCTATGATGAAACCGAAATACCCCTCGGCGCCATTCACATCTGTCACTCGCCTCAGTATCAAGCAACCCCGCTTTCACTCTGTCCTTCTCCACTTCTCCACCTGCTCTCTCCATCCCAATCGCGGACGACCTCTTCTTATCACTCCTTCAACCTCGAACTCCAACGCATGTCCATATCACCGTAATCTCGATATCCTTATCAATGTCACAATGTCCTCATTCAGTCCCATCATCGACATCGGTTCCATACTACTCCTCCTATTCTTCACTTTAACCCAACACACCATCCTCACCATAGCTCTTTCAGCCCTCTGCAGTACCCTTTCCTCCTCTCTCCTCAACACCCAAGTTTCACCACCATATACCATCGCTGCTCTTACACATGCTTTATATACCCTCCCTTTCATCTTCACTGACCATTTCTTTCCACACAATACTCCCATCCAGTTCCCTAAATTTCATCCATTCCCCACGAATTCTTGCCGTAACAGCGCTCAAACATCCTCCATCCGCGTTCAGCTTAATCCCTAAATAAACAAAGCTTTCCACTCTTTCAATACCACCACTTAACCCTTCCTTGCGTCCGTCCTATTAATTACACCATGAACACATTTCTTACATTTGAACGTGCCTTCCAGCTTTTTCAGTGCCCCCATCACACTACTACATCTCTTATGCAACCACTTCTGACATCCTATACACAATACCGAGTTAGCCTTCACTCTCCTGTCACATACCCCACAGGGGTCTATTTTACTTATCACTCGCTCCCCACCTTCCCCACTCACCATTACCTTCGTCTTATCAATATTAACTTTTAATCCTTTCTTTTCGTAAACACTTTTCCATCTGTCAAATTTTAACTGCAATTCTTCCATGATATCAGCCATCAAGACTAAATCATCTGCATAAAAAAATCTCAAATAACAAACCCTCCATTATGTTTCCACACACAACATCATCACAATTGCAAACAAAAACGGTGATAAAACTGATCCTTGATGCACTCCTACCTTAACACTAAAAGCGTCCGACATTCCTCTTCCGACCCTCACCTTTGTCTTCGCCCCTACATACAGCTGCATCACAGCTTTAACAAGTCTCTCATTCACTCCTTTCTTCCTCAACGCCCGTTCAATGACCTTCCCCGGTACTCGATCAAAAGCCTTTTCTAGATCCACAAATCACATGTACAATCTTCGTTTCTTCTTTTTATAATTCTCCAGCATCATTCTCACTATGAACAACGCATCTACCGTTCTCCTTCCAGGCGTTAATGAAATGCAGTGTGGGTATAAACCCACACTGCATTTCATTAACGGTCACCATATTTCTCAATCTCCTCTCAAGCACCCTCTCCACTACCTTCTTTCCATGCTCTTGCAATTTCACACTCCTATACGACCCATAATCTCCCACATCTCCTTTGCCCTTATACAACGGCACCAACATACTGTGTCGCCAATTCTCAGGTATACCTTCATCATCAAACATACTGTTAGCAATTCTCATCATAATTTCAATTTTTATCACATCACTCGCATTTATATGTTCCGCCGCCACTTCCGAAACACTTGTCGCTTTACCTAGTTTCATTTCTCTAACTGCTTTCTCTACTTCCTCCATTGTCACCTCCTCTATGGGTCCGTGTGTAACCGCGGATTCGACATCTTCACCCCATTCATTCTCTTCATTCATCAACCTTTCCATAAGGGCTTTCCACGCGTGAGCTTTTGTCTCCTCATCTATGCACAACTTGTCAGATCCATCCCAAACATATCCATTCCCTAAAACATCTTTCCTATCCCTCATTGACTGCTTTGCTACTTTGAACATTTTCCTCAAACAGACATCAAATTCCATTTCCCTCATTAACCTATCTGATGCTTTCGTCATTGCAGTTGCCACTAACCGTTTTGCAACCATCTTAGCCTTCCTATACTCAAACTCCGCTTCCCACGTCATGTCCCTTCTCCACACCCTAAACCTTTCCTTCTTGACTTCCAAAACCTTTCTTATATCTTCATCCCACCACCACGTCTCACCACGCCTACACTTTCCTTTCGTCCAACCACATACTTTATCTGCCGTAGTCAACACACAGTCCCTATATCTTTCCCAAACATCTCCATCTTTACCATTCTCCCAACTTTCACCACCTTCACTGCAAATGCCTTCCTCACTTCTGCATCCTGTAACTTCCATTTCTTTCTCTTTGCCACAAACTTATCCTTTTTCCTCCTCCCCATTTCTTTTGATGCCACATCCATCACAATCATACTATGCTGCAACATACCAGGTATCGCCTTCACATTCTTTACATAATTTCTATGCTTTGCCCTTATCAATATATAATCTATCATTGACCTATGCTTCCCTGACCTATATGTAATTAATCGTGCTGGTTCCCTTGTAAACCAGATAGTCCCCACCACCATGCTATTGCATCCACTAACTCCAACACTCTAAGCTCTTCCTCATTCCGTATACCATATCCCCATCCCCCATGTACACTTTCATATCCGTCTTCATCCGCCCACACATGATCATTCAAATCACTCAACAACACCACAAACTCATCCAACCCCGCTTGCCCAATCTCGTCAGAAACATCATCATAAAACCTATCCTTCTCCTCTTCCTTCCTACTTTGTTACGGAGCATATCCAGATATTACCCTCACTATTATCTTTCCAAACAGCATCCCCACCACAATTAGACTATTGCTTTTCCGCCTCACTTCCAACACCTTCTTCACCAACTCTTTTCTTACCATCACACCTACTCCTCCCGTACCACAACTTATACCTTCCGCCTTTAGCCCCCACAAACTTTGTACCCTCTCCCTTCCATCTGATCTCCTGTAATGCAGCCACGTCAACCATTCTTCCTGCAACTCCTCCACCACTTTCAAACTCCTTCCTGTCAACGTGCCTACATTCCAGGTACCAAACCTCCAACTCCTTGGTCTACAAGTAATCCTTCCAACCATAGTGCCTTGCACCGCTACACTATAGAGTGGGGTGCCAGTAGCCAGACCTTGCACCGCATTCCCATGGACTGAGTCTCCGAGAATTCTTTGCACCCTCTTCTGCCGGATACTGAAAGTGATTGTCACTTCTGTCATCATAAGTATTTTTTTTGACTAATTTTTACGCAGGACGCCCTTCCTTACGCAACCACTTTATAGTGTAATCTAGAATCTAATCTAGCATGTAATCTAAACAGATACGGATAATGACATATTGACGGGAAGGATTATTTCGTAAATCTTCTTTGGACACATTCAATCTTGATCACTTATCACTTGATACTTGTAATGCGGACTCCACACTGGTGAACAATATACTACTAGTGGTCGTACATATGTGCAGAAAGCTTTCGTAAGTAGAGCATCATCTCAGGAGGTGAAGAGTCCGATGTTTAAGCGTGCACGGGAAGTAGCCCTGTGAGTCATGTCGCTGATATGAAGATTGAACTTGAAATCTTTTGTTGAATTTCTACATAACAAACTCAAAAGAACTTTAAAACTTAATAATAATAAATTACAATATATACAGATAATACTAGTAATAAATTATCAAAATGACTTGCCTTATATATTTTATTATCATTGGTAAAAAGTATAAGGAATACAAAGTTAAGTTATATCAAGCGCTAAGTTATAACAAAGTTCATCAAACAAACTTTCGTAAATTTAAATAATTTAAATAATAAACTGTTCAAACTTTGCTAAACAATCCGTAAGTAGATGGTTGAATTCAGGAATTTCACGAACCATTTGAACCATACTAAGTCCAGACTTTCTGACTTTTCTCGACCGATAACTAGGCTTTAATGACGATTTTTCGGAAACGTTGTCTACATTTTATAAAAAAAAGTTCCTCAATAAAAAAAAATTTATCAGTATAGAATTTTAAACCATCTTCGACATCTTTAGGAGTGTGGAACTTATAAAATTCATCAGCACTAAAATCATCTTCATCAACCAATAGTTCGTCTTTTTCATCTTTACAGTTTTCAGCAAACTCCTGCATAAACAATATAAATTTAAAAAAATATTCAATTTATTTTTATTTAAATTTTAAAAATTTCAAAAAAATACCACTTGAAAATGATATTTTTTTCGAAATGAAACATACCTCAATTTCTAAATAAACAGATTTAATATTTTCGACTCTCGGTAAAAATTTTCAATAAATATTTATGTTGACACTTTTAAACATAATAAAAATAAAATAATATATAAATCTATGTTTGTTTATTGTTTCCTGCTTCATAAGTATTCAAATTTATATGTTGACAAATTTGATAAAAGCAATAACATGTGAAAAACAAATAAATTTATAATATTTTCATTAAATTGTTTCAATCCAGATCTATTTTAATTATAAAAATCGACAAAAAAAATCAATCAATCAATCTTCGTTTAGCGACCAAAATCCCAGTTTCCCGAGGTAGGACGTTGTTTTCTTTGCCATCAACTTTTTGCGCAAACTTAGACGATCAGTTGTATCCATTTCATTTAAATTTAGAGCTTTCATGTCTTGCTCGATTGTTTGCGACCAAGACTTTTTTGATAAGAAATACTAATCTACCAGTAAGCAATGGTTACAAAACATCATACATTGAGAGCACCATTCAACAAAGACTACAAGATAGCAATATATTAAAAAACAACAATGAAAACGACATAATCCTACAGAAATCATGTCAACGGCAAATAAAATAGACGAAGTCGTTCTCAAACAAATCATAAAAAGAAATGTTACACCAATCAATAATAACAATAAAATAAAACTCAGGATATACTATAATAATCGTAAGACATCACAATAGGTCTTAAAAAACAACTGCAATCTTAAAGATCATTCTACTTTGAAGCGTAATCATGTAATATATAAATTTAAATGCCCTATTGACGACTGTGTGCGTTACGACCACATCACTATCAAGACAATGAAAGAGGAGCACAAATCTCACTTGCAATCAACACATGCAACACCAATAGCCCACCAAATTCTTGACAACAGCACAAAAACAATTTATCAAAACACCAAAACACTACATTAAAAAATTGCAGAAACTGTCCTAATAAATATCAATAAACCCCAAATAAACATCAAACAAAAAATGATTACATTATTACTAACTCGACGCTTTAATTCTGACTCCAATAGCAATGAAGAACAAAGAAATGACTACAAAAAAATGAAAAACTAACTTTGCTTTGTTTAAAAAACTATACAAACCAAACTTGCACTGAAGATGATTCGTGAAAAATCGAAATAAGGCCCTTATCTTCATCATAGTTTTGAAGTTTTTCATGACTATATTTCTTAATTTCTTTCATCCGTTTTATATGACGTAGACAAAGTTTTTGTTCCTTTTATAATGTTGCTCTCGTTTTAAGATTATCAAATAAATGAATGATTTTTTTTTATAACCATTAACAGCTAATTATCGCTATCGCTAATGTTTATCAAATTGTTGAAAACAAAATTGTAAAATTGCTGGGAGTGTATGTACCTGGATTCAGGACTGTCTTTCCGCCAACACATTCAGCATGTATGCAAAAATAAGCTTTATCAGTCGGTATATAAAATAAAGCAAAATTTAATATGCTCTACAATGCCATCTTTACACCATAAGTATTATACTGTAATATAATTTGGGCCAACTCTTATTTTTCAATAACGAAGCCTGTTGAAAATATGACGAAACGTAAGTTAGGATTAATAATAGCATCGACTGACAATCTGAATTTTCGTCGAATGAATTTGTATTTTTCTGTACGATTTGTTTGGAAAATTGCCAAAAGTTTTTAACAGCTACTTTAAGCTGGCATTGAATACTAGACACAATGTTATCTACTCAAACAAACCTAAAACTAATATACTTCGTCATTCTATTAAAATGTAGTGGTCTAAGAGTGTTGAATGAATTGTTAAGGAAGGGATTTAAATTTACGGCTATTGATTATTCCAGTTTTCAGCGATCGTTGAAGTCAATTCTAAAAACAGTTTTTTGACGCCTTTTTTAATACTTTTTAATATTAATAATTTATAAAACAATTATATTCTCTTTTATTTTATTATAACTTGTAATATTGATATTACTACTACTATTATTATTATTAGGAATGATCCAAAAAGCTAGCTAGTAAATTAGCTGTCCATGTCCATACTTAAAGAATAAATAAATATAATGGAATAATTGCGCGTTAATACAAATGAGCGCTTTCTGCACTAGTCAGAATCGCATAATAAAAAAAAGAAAAAAAAACAAGTAGGTAGGCATGTAAGTAGCTTATCTAAGCATAAATATATTTTTTGTTCTTAAAGTGAAAGGTATAGGTGAAGAAACAAGAAATAACAATTTTCATAAAAGCAACAGTTGAGAAAAATAATTGTAATGTATTGATCAAACAGCAGATAATAATAATATTCACGCTTTTATAATTGGAAATGCATACTATACCTTGAAAATTTTAAGTTCTGGTTTAGAAATAACTGAAGAAAATGATGATAATGATGAATGTTCCTCAGCAATGAACACTAAATTTTGATTATATTCTGCAATTCGTCGAGCTTGATCGTCTTCGGATTTGACATTACCTTTTATTCTGTTGTTCTTCATTCTTTTACAAATATTAATAAATCAAATATATTTGTTTTATATAAAATTGATGAACTAACCCTTTAAATACGGCTTTTGAGAATTTAGACAAAACAGGAGATGATGGTTTAGAAGATATTGGGCTAGATGGAAAATTGTTCATTTCGTTGCTAAGATTAGTAAGTATGTCCACGTCGTTTTGTATATCTTGTAATAATAATCCACCATCTCCCGGGCTTGTCGGGGGTGTTTCGGTTTCTAATATATTTTCAAGATCTCCAACAGAGACATTGCTCGTATCTAAAAAATGTTATTTCCTATCAAATGACATATATATTATTTATTTTCAACAAATTTTATTGTTTTTTTATCACAATTATGTGTAATTTAAGTAAAAGTTAAATTTAAGTTTAAATATTCTATAATATTAAAAGTCATTTTTAGCGGATTTTGGTAAATAAAATTGAATAAAAGAACCATATTTTGAAACCTCGATTTCTCTGCAAAAAAGGGCTAGGGTGAACTATGACATCATCACTCTTTTTGCATAGGTGAAATCGAGCTTCAATTGTGTTGACTAATATTTTTACTAGGCGAATCACAACATCAGAATTGGTGTATGAGTACTATTAACAAAAACAAGTTAAAGTAAAAAACAAAAAATATAAAAATGTTTAATTTTTGTAATGTGGAAAATATATGAACTGAAAATACTATCCCATCCCATTTCAAACCACGTTTAAATAGTACATTCAAGCTAATGAGCATAGTAAATTGTTCTAATTTGTTTTTCGTTTATATTAGAGTTTAAATTTTTTTCAAACCGTACTGTTAAACACCTCTATGAAAAAACTCGCAACAACCAAGATATAAACCAAGAACACAAGCAACCGTAAAAAAAAATAACTGCACGCGGCTACCCGACATGGTCGCAGTTTATTGCTGATTATAGTAAATTATATTTACCAATATATATTTACAAATAAAATTAAATTTATACTAAAAACTTGAACAATAAAAAATATTAAAATGTTAATTGCTTAGGTCAATGTTTTTTCTTACAAACGACAATTGTTGCACACTTTCCGGATTTAAACTAGAACTATTTTGTAGAAAAAAATTACACTTGGTACTGGAACGGTAAAAAAAAATCCGCCCAAAATTTCCTAAGATCAATGTGGTTTGAAACTTTAAAAACACAATCAAACTAAACTACCCAGTTTAAATTCGTAACCGCAAAAAACGCATTCTGATAACCAAAAACCGATGCGCGCATATATGTATATATTTGCCAGTTTTTACTTAGGACATCTGGAGAATGAGACCTTCAAAAACAAAGCAAATTTAAAACCAAATATCTACGCTAGATACGTTGATGATAATCTTTGTCTGCTATAACGATCCTGAACAAATCACCTAACTTCTTGGTACCTTAAACAAATCAAAACTAAGATTTACCATTGAAATTGAAAAGGAACAACGTTTACCTTCCTTGATGTGTTGGTTACCCGTGGCGAAGAACGATTCAAGACTGCGGTCTATGTCAAAGAAACAAATACAGGAATTTGTTTGAATGGACAAAGTGAATGTACCGAACAGTTTAAAGACAGCACAATAAAATCATTTGTAAACCGGGCATTCACACACTCTTCCGATATTGAAAAACCGAATTAAAAAGAGTCACTAACCTGCCTGTAAACAATAGATATAAGACTTATTCTAATGAAAAGATTGTTAAAGGCAAATTACTACACAACAATAACCTTCCTAATACCAACAATCAAGATAACGACATCATCTTGTATTACAGAAATCACATGTCAACTGTATACAAAGTAGATGAAGCTATTCTTAAACATATCATCAATAAAAATGTCACACCAACCAACCCAAATAATAAAGTTAAACTCCGAATATATTATAACAATAAAAGACGTCTCACCTAATACTGAAAAACAACTGTAGTCCTAGAGACAACTCTGTGCTAAGGCGTAATCACGTAATATATGAATTTAATTGCCCCTTGGACGGCTGTGCACGTCAACATGACTCATATATCGGGATTACTACTACCTCATTGACTAGAAGGCTTACGATGCATAAACAGAGTGGTGCTATCAAATCTCATTTGGACTCAACACACTCGATCACTATTAGCCGTGAAATCCTCGACAGTAACACCAAAGTAATATACCAGAACAGCAACTACACGCATCTTACAATTGCAGAAGCAGTCCTAATTGACATCAATAAACCAAAAACAAATATACAACAAAAAATGACAACCTCACTTCCAACCGGCGCTTAACCAACAACGAAAACAACGTGTTTTCATTATTGATGATTTCACTGTTTCTAAATTTATTGGTAGGAAGAATTCCAATTGCCGGTTGTTGAATATTTATTATCTTTGTTCTATGAGTATTGATTCGGCTAGTCGTAAATTATAATGGTTGTTATTGTAATGTAAGATTTCAACATTGTGGTCCAAGATTTGTCTAGAAATTTTAGTTTTGTGTTTCTCTTCCATGTGATTCTTTATAACGCTAGTTTGGACGTGCATCGTCAGTCATGGTCGTTGTCATACCCATATATTCGGAATTATGGTGCCCATACACACCAATATTAACAAATATATTTGATGGCTATTATTATAATTTGTTATTTGATTGTTATTTATCTATGCTATATTTGTAATCTCTGGGAGGGTTGTAAAATTATGTCTATGATAAATAATATAAATGTCCTCCAAGGTTGAGGTAAAAGCAGAAGTGGAGGTTCAAGGCAAAGTCGTAAATGAAATTTATGCAGCCATTTGGATAATGTATTGCTCCTTAATGTTGGTATTTAAATAAAACGTTCAAAAAAAGTTGCGTTTGAAGGAGTTGTGGTCATCCATCGGAAATCTTGAACCTACGGATAAACGAACTCCTGACTATCGTTGGAAGCTACAACACGGTGTTATAACATCAGTGTTAGTAGTTACGAGGTCAAAGAGTATTATATTATATAAACCAGTATTTATACAATAGTGTATGAATTCTACTGAATTGTTGGCATTAATCAATTTAGAGTTTGTCTTTTAAATTTTCTAAAAATTGTTCAATTTATTGAAAATAGAATTGTAAATAGATTTTTGTAAAAAATCGAAATAATGTATGATGAATTTTGATTACAACAGTTTTATTTAATTTTTATGATGAACTTGAATAATAATTTTATTTTCAATAATTTGAACAATTTGCAGAAAATTCTAGTAAGTTATAAATCTCATTAAAAATTCCAGTGACTCATTATATTGGTATTACTTTTTTGATCTTTTCAATGCTTTTGCACTTGTTATTTAACCATTTCTCCTTACTGAAAAAAATAGAATTTGAAAAATAGAACCTATAAGCACATTTTTCGGTTTTTTTTTGTCCAACTTTTTGTAACTTCTCAGGATTGCAATTTTTTACATCCCTTCGTCCATCCATTAGAATTTCATCTGTCATCCATTTCTGACCTCTTCTTTGCTCCTTCATAAGTATTACTTCATAAGTATTCTGTGAGGGTATCTCTATTTGACACCGCCCAGAAACCTTCTAAATTTTTAGCCATTTTTTTGTTCAATAGTTACTACTTGTGAGCTTCAGAGTAGAAAAATTTGCCTTCTTCAAAGGTAATGACACTTGATGTTTTCCACAGAGTTTCGCTCAAACCTAGAATGCTGAGATTCATTCTTTTCATTTTTTGTTTTATGCTTTCAAATATTCCAGTCTGGTACAGCGTTCTAACGTTCCATGTTGCCACAATAAAAGGTGTATTCAACTTGTCACAATCATGTTTTTCAATTTGGTTTGTGTTGTGTTTATCGATGTTTTTCTTGGAAAAAGTTGTGGACAGTACGTTGCCATTACTTGCTGTTAAATGCTTATATACATATATTTATTTATTTATATTTATACGTGCAACGGGAAAAACCAGTAGTTAAGATTAGACTTTTATAAAATAAACTACATAGTGAGAATAAATCATAGTACTATATATTTATTCATTTAAACACAAATTTATAAATGCCATTTGCGAAAATAATTGTATCTGTTTTTGTTTGAGCTGAAAAATTCTTATAAATGCAACGTACGTAATCTTTTGAGAATCGCGCTTTTACAAATTCATCTTGAATTCGTAATAGTGACCTCAGTAAAGTCGTCCTGTTACTAATTATCAATTACCTATTCATCCTGAATTCTTAATAGTAAATATCCATTACCTGGTATAAAAATCAGTAAATGAACAAAAAACTTAATTCTGAACTCTTAGTAAGACCTCAATCATTTAAAAAATCATTTACAAGCTAACGTGAAAATCTATAGTTTAATATTTTTTTAGCTTTGCGTTAATCAACACATTTTTAACCCACCAAAAATTAAATCAAAAATTTTACAGCAACTTTTGTATTTATCATGTAAACAAATTTTTTGGAAAAAATATAATTTTTAAAACAATTAATTAAAATAATTTAATCTTTTTGATATAAACTGAATCTTACAGACGAAATATTTTTTGAAAATATTGCAAAAAATTAGTCTTAGATTTCAACTAAATGAAATTACTTTTTATAAGACAACTAAAAAATTAAGACAACCAAAAAATTACTTTGTATAAGACCACTAAAAAAATTTGAAGCCAAGAAAGTCTTGTATGAGGTTCAAGGAACCATAATGTATAATTAGGAGGTTGGTAGTCACTCGCATATCGCTGCGGAGAAGGAATGTACTGCAAAATATCCAGTGCTAAGGGCAACATCATGTTGCCTATTTCAAAATTTCTATCCATTACCTGGTATCAAAATTAAGTTTTTTGAAAGGAGTAGTAAATGAAAAAAACACTATCGGGCGGCGCAATGGGATAACGATTAAAGTGCCTATAACATGCAAAGTGTATGATGCGTTGATTCACGTGTATTAATGGTTGTTGTAATATGCTTAAATGTTTTGTCATGCTAAAAATAAATATCAATTTTAGTTTTAATTTATTGTGTCACGCATTTTATTAGGCATATTTGCAACACCCTAATTGCATTTGGTTTATATATATAAATGGACAAATGAAGAGGTAAGAAGCGGAGAAGTTTTTTGTGCAAACTGCAAGCAAATTAGCGATAACATCCGAGGAAGAGTTTATCAAGAAAAATTCTAAACGCGGTCTGCGAGTGAGTTAACAATAATCTTCTGAAAAGTAAATACATCAAATACTGAGAATTTTCGGCCAAAAAACATCTGACGGGAGAATTCTAATTATTGACGATTGGTTTTAATCATCGAAAAAAATGTGATTGTTATTGTGTAATATTCTAACGATTTTACAATTGAATTAACTAGTGATTGGTCACAGCAATACATACAAGTGTTGCATTGTATTTTTCTTAATAAAGTTCATCTAAAGTAAGTCTGTTTACAAGTCAAGAAGCCACGTAGGGAGAAATGACTAGACCCCACATGTTCAAGGGGTCAGTTATAACAATTTAAATAAACCCCAAATAAACATTCTACAAAGTAATACAAATTACATTATTACCAACTCGACGCCTTAATACTAACTCCAATAAAAATGAGGAAAAAGCAACTGACAACAACAAAGAAGATGAAGAATAAGAAATCAACTAACTAACTTTGCTAAGTAACTAACTTTGCTTTGTCTAAAGAAACTATATAAACCAAAGCTGCACTGAAGATGATTTGTAAAAAATTATGCAGCTTCTGCATGATGAATTTGGATAATAACAGTTTTCATTAAATTTGCATGATGAACGTGGATAATAAATTTATTTTCAATAAAATAAACAATTCACAGAAACTTCCAGTAAAGAAAGTTGAAAAGACTAACTTTAAATTGATTAATCCCAATTATTCGGTAAAATTTTCCAAAATTCCAATAAATATACATGTTGAAAGTAGACCATATTTTTATTAGAGTATTGCATGAATACTAGCAAATTCGGTAAAATTCATACAATACTGTATAAGATATATATATAAGATATATATAAGTTTATAAGAAAATTAAGTATGCATACGTTGTAATGTAAGATTTCAACATTGTTGTCTAGTATTTGCCTAGTAATTTTAGTATTGTTATAACCGACCCCTTGAACTTGTAGGGTATGGTTATTTCTCTTTTACGTGGATTCTTGATTCCTAAACAGACTTATTTTAGATGACTTTATTAGAAAGAAAACAGAGCTGGCAATTGCCGTAATCGATCACTCGTTCGTTCGATCGTTAAAATCGTTCAAATACAAAACAATAACTTATCAACAGTTAAATCACAGGATAAAACTAATCGTCAATAATTAAGCTCTTCTCGTCAGATGTTTCTTGACCGATAATAGGACTGCGATAATAGGACTGCCTGAAACTTCTTCTGACTTCTTCGTAATTCTCGTCTTTCCTTGTGAATTCGTGCACTTCTCTCTCTAATCTCTGTATTCTCTCTCCTCTTTTCTCTCCCTCCTTATATAGTTGGTGATGCCGCGTCACGTGACTTTCCAATCGTTCACGCCTTTTTGCTAGTAAGTGCATCACATGACTTTTACAACCGTTTTCATTGGCTCCACCTCTTAATTAAATTATCAAGCGCTTCACTTAAATTTCTAATTACTAATTTTTATCTCGCCTTCACGTCTGTTTCTCTATTATGTGCCAGTTTGTACGTGCATCGTGAGTCTTGGTGGTATATTGGTCATATAATGTTATTTTTGTTGTTACTGTTATGTTATTTTTGTTGTTAATTGAATTGTTGCTGCTTATTTTTGTTCTTTGCGTTATATTATTTTCTGGATCATGGAATTTTTTTGTCCATTATAAGTGAGTAATTTAGTGACTATCAAGTTATGTTTAACTATAATCATAAATAGAGTTTTGTTCAAGTTCTGTTAAACTATAATAATAAATATAGTTCTGTTCATGTCAACTATAAACTTAAACTCACGGCTATTTACATCAAGTTAATAGCAAGCATGATAGAATAAACCAAATATTTTAGAATTCAATAAGTATAACGGTTGTTTGATGAAAAAAAAATTGAAGTCTTATTTTAGAGTTTCATAGTTTAAGTCTAATAAATAAAAAATATATAAACGAAAATTTTTTAAAACTTTATAGTTAACAGGTGTCAATGAATTTGAAAAATTGATTTTAAGCATTTAATAGGAAATAACAACAAAATTCTTTGCATATCCTTTACTTTTTAATTAAAAAATTGGAATTTTATTTTAAAGTTTTCAAGTCCCATAAATAAAAAATATCGAAGCGAAAATTTTATAAAACTTTATAGTTAACAGGTATCAATGAATTTAAATAAATTTATATTATGCATTTAAGGAAGATTATAACAAAATTCGTTCCGTCGTTCCGTACTTTTTTTTATTGTTTCAAAATTTTTTACAGCCAAAATTTTTTTTAATTGTTCCACAATTTTTTACAGCCAAATGAAACAAAAATTTAAATGAAGAAGTTGGACCAAAAAAAGGAATCGCTTTGTCCAGTTGTAGGCAAATTCTAAATTCAAACCTTTTTTGAAATGGAAATCATTTTACCACGCTTAGTTTCCACATGTTAGTTTCTACAGAGCAAATCTTAAATTCGAATTTTCAATAACTTCCCATTGTCTGATTAGGCTGGAATTTCATGCATTTTGCTCATTTCCGATGACAATGTATCATCAAACTTAATAAAATTAATTCGATAAATTAATGAACAGTCTGGCTAATAAATTTTAAATATTTATAAATGCAGCGAATAAATTGACCATTGTGGTATTAAGATGAAATTTATGATATTGTATAAATTAATAGACTAGCAAGAATACATAAAGTTACTATAAATTATTTTGTAACACTACCACAAAATGAAGCACAAGTGGAAAGGTAAGAATACAATTTTACAAAAACAGTGATTTAAACAAATTTTTTTTAACTATTTAAATTAAAATTTATAATATTTATAATGAAACACAGGACGAAAAACTAAAGTACTATTTTACAAATATTATCTTTCTTTTTTTTGTCTTTAGTTTGGAATTAAGCCTAAAGCTTTGAAACTGTCCGAGTTTAACAAAAGACTTCAACTTAGTTAATAAACAAGCATATTATTATTATTATTATTTTCGCTTAGATATTTTTCTGAGGTTATTGTATAAATACACGTGAATCAAAACAGGTGAGGTTAACAGGTTACATTCGATCCCGGACACTGCATCAACAATATCAGGCACCTAAACCATTACACCTTCGCGTCCATAATTCTTTAAAGAAAGAAAACTAAAATAATTTTCGCTGTCTAACAATAGCTATTATAAAAACTCAGTTCATTGTTAGGGTAAACTAAAAAAAATATTATTTGATATATCCATTCGCAAATTTTACAATTTGAGTTCAAGTATACAAGTTAAAAACAGAAACAGGTAAATTAATTGAACAATTTTGAACAATTAAACGTAATGAAAATTTTAAACAACTCTAATTATACGTACATTTGTCATAATTTTTACAAAAATCTTACTTTTGCAAGACCAGATAGGTAGGCATTGAATACAACAGAGCACCTATATTTATTGATATATATTTTTAAATAAATATGATTAGGAATGAATGATTCAACAACAATACTAACAAGTTACTTCACAATGGAAAGAAGCGGAACATTAAAAATCGTAAAAAAATAAATAAACGTGTTATTTACCATTTCTATCTATCGCAATCGATCACTAATAATGTTAACTAAAAAAATATATCAATTACGGTTTTTAAATTTAAATTATATCGCTTAAATAAATTACTTAAAAATTTTTATCGAGAATATACATCGGCTCTAAAAGTTGTTTGGAACCACACAGCGGATATATCTTTGTAATGAGGTTTTGTAATAGCTTTTCTTGTCAATAACAAAATAAGCAAAAAAATAAAATAATTCAAGCAATTACACGGAACATGAGCGTATTAGTGCTTTTGTTTAAATGTCAGGTGTTTGCTGCGTTAATTGATGGAAACAAAGTTTTAAAAACACTAATTAACGCATGTCTACTTGTTTACTTTATAGATGTTAAAATAATGTAGACATTGCATATTTTACTATCCGGCAGTAATATCATGCCGGAGCCGAATATGGCCGAATAGTGAAAAATGGTCAGATTTTCGCTAAACTCCGGTGCAACTCCAATATTTATACTGGGTACACCTGGGCGGCTTTGCCTTTTGCCTGTACTTTTTTATATACTGTATACAATTTTTTTAATTTTTTGAAGTTTAATTGGGAATAAGTACAATCGAAAGTACAATATTAATTAGCATGAAAAATGTTTGGAATTAGTTATGGTCGTGTTCAAGTATAGACATTTTAAAATATACTTGAAATTAATTTTAGTCGCCGACAAAAACATTTGAATTCATTTGAATTGAAATAGTTTTAGTTGGCATCAGATTTATCCGGAATTATAACAAATTATAACGAATTTATAACGGAATTTTATATATTGGGATATAATGGGCTTTAATCTCGAATAATATAAATAATGAAAGCACATATATTTTTGTTTATTTAGGTGCTCTGAGAATATACATCGGTTCTAAAATATGTTTGGAGCCACGCTGCGGCGATCCCGTTGTAATGACGTCACAATTTTCTTGTCAATTTGTGCTGCTAAAATTTCTAAAATTCAATTAAATTTTATATAACTATTTAAAAAACAATTTTTCGTTTTGTCAATAAAAATAGTAAAAATGAATACACTTGTAAATATTTCAGTTTTATAATTTCAGAGGTTAAACGAGGTTTAACAGTTTTGGTGTATTTTACACATGTCACCAAGTAAAACGCGCAATTTATACATGTAACGAGATAAAAATTGCGCGGTTTACTATAAAATAATACTATCCGGGGCAAACCCTAATAAATATATAGCACACAGGCATACGAACACAAATATGTATAAGATATTAAGACCAGTGCACAATAATTATCATAGTGACGGAGTATGATAAAAAACTTTCAATTTTTATTAAAAAAATTTCTTCTGCACTAAAAATATTCGACCTCTGCTTTCTTTTTTCATTTTTACAATTATTTGTTAACATGTGAACATGTAGTGTATTCTACTAAATGTATTCTAACCAATTGTATATATGCAAAATACAAAGCACGAAGAATTACGATTGTTTTGCTTGGACCTTCTGTAAGTAAGTCAATTATATCGTAATTACTTTTAAATTACATTTACCAGATATTAAAACCAAGCACTAAGAATGAGAGGTTTTTTTTCAAAATATGTTAATGTGTGTGTTGCATGCAGTTTTTATTGTATGTTTTAATGTAAGTTTAATGTATCGCTGCAGATGTGAAGTCGAGATACAAATTAATAATTATGAATTAAGCATGCATAGATGAATTTAAAAAAAACTAATGAGTTTTTAAACATGTAAAGTAACACGCATCTGACACGCATTCCAAAAAGAATTGTAAACTCATTTATGAACGTCATGGGGTGAGTGTGATAACATCAGGCTTTGTCTAAAAATGTCACACATTTTATTAGGCATATTTATATACATAGGCGCATTGGTATTATAGAATTCTATAGAGAAAACCTGGAGGGTCGACTGGAATGAAAATTTTCTGTAAGCGGAACCTCAGAGGCGATATAAATTAATGCTTTATACAGTGAAGTTAACTCATTGTTTCCTTGTTGTAAAGTTTATAAAGTGAACCTTTGAAAGCATTATTATAGGAACTTATATATATATATATATATATATATATATATATATATATATATATATATATATATATATATATATATATATTCGTTTAATTAATTTTATATAATAATTTGTTAAAAAATTCTAAGACAACCTTAATTTGTAAGGAGGAATAGTGAACGATTTTTCAGATTGATTATATCCAAGTAGCATATTTAAATGTGACAAAACATTGGTCTGTTTTATGTGTTTATTAATTATTCAAAATATTATTAACTTAATAATAAAATACATTATTCAAATGAATAAATACTTGGAATTTAGTTGATCCAACATTTTCAAAATAAGATGAATTAGCCATGAACTAAAATTAATTGAAAATAAGAATCAAATTGAAGACCCAATCTTAAATAATTATAAATTTTAAAATTTGAATCAATATTTTAACATATTAATAAAGTAGCTGAATTTTCCTCATGTACTTCATTTAGAAAGTACATTTTAGCTCTAGAAAAAATTCCATTAAATACAACATCTGCTGCCTTCAGGAGACCCGATGGAAATCGAATGGTGTCTGGCATATCAACTCAAACAAAGAAAAATACAAACTAATCTGGAATGGTCAAAAGACGGCCAAAAATGGTGTTGGAATTTTTGTGAAGAACCGCTAGCCTAAGAAGTACCGGATATAAAAAGGATTAATTCACGACTCATGTGGATCAAGCTTCTTCTAAGAAAGCAAACAACGACTATTTTTTCTGCATGCGCACCATAGACAGGCGAATCAGAAAAGATGAAAAATGACTTCTGTGCTGCGTTCTCTGACACCATCTCAACAATACCAAAATCTGAAACAATCCTGATTGGAGGCGATTTTAATGGCCACGTTAAAAGTGAATAGAAATGGTTTTGACAACGTACATGGCGGTTTTGGCTATGGTTTTGGCTGGTTTTGTTTACTGAACACATATTTTAAAAAGAAGTTGGAACATCTCATAACATATAAAAGTGGACCATCAGCTACGCAAATTGATTGCTTCGCAGTCAAACAACAACACCGAAGGCTATTCAAAAATGTCAAAGTTATACCTGGCGAATCATAGACTCCTTGAGGCAGACCTTGTTGTCGAACTGTCACAACATAACGGAGAATCAAAACGTGGAAGCTGAAAAGCAATATTCATCGAGGAAAATTTCAACAGATTGTCGCCACACAGTTAGACCACCAATCACGACGTCAAGTCGCACTGGCTCGGACAGATCAGAACCGTTTTGATAAACGCTGCAACTACAGTTTGTGGGGAAAACTGGTACAAAACGTCAGCATAAACGGGACACTTGGTGGTGGAATGACAGTGTACAAAATGCAATAGCTGAAAAGAAAGCTGCATACAAGCAATGGCAAAAATCAAAGTCTGTTGGCAAAAATCAAAGTCTGTTGATGACCATAAAATTTTTCGTGAGAAGGACAACTATGCAAGACGTCAAGTCGCACTGGCTCGAACAGAACAGTGCAGAAAGTGGCTCACTAAAAGCAAAGGTGAACAAATGAAATCTCAGTATCGTAAAGCAAAACATGCAAAGCGTACAAAAAAGACAAAGGTGATACATTGAACTGTTCATCATATCGGGGTATAAGTCTGTTAGAACACTCCCTGAAAATTGGTGCCTCGTGTATCAAAAACGACAAAAATGAGATGGTTCTTGAACAAGATGAGATCAAGTTACAGTGGAGAGAATACTTCAACCGTCTGTTAAAGGAAACAAATCCCATCAATGTTAACTTTGATGGGTTAATGTTAACCCATCGAAGGTCCGATTTCAGACATCACAGAAGACATTACAGAAGCTCTTACAGCTATGAAGGATGGAAAGGCAGCAGGGCCCTCTAGACTCACAAATGACATCATCAAAACGTTACTACAACTTTGCCATGAAATGTGAAGAAATTACTCAATGCCGACTGAATTGAACTATGGCATGACAGTTTCGCTATACAAAGGCCATTGAACTGTTCATCATATCGGGGTAACGTCTATTAGAACACTTCCTGAAAATTGCCAAGAAAATCATTGAGAAAAGAGTAACGTCGGAAATTATCAATTTGGTTTCCTAGCAGGGAAATCGACAATTGATGCAATTCACATTCTTCGGCAACTGCAAGAGAAGTACCTCGCAAACCATCAACAACAATCACACATTTTTGTAGACCTAGAGAAAGCATCTGATCGAGTTCCTCGTGAAGCAATCAGGTGGAGTCTACGTCAACAACACATTCCAGAATACCTTGTTCGATTTGGGATGGAAATGAATACGAATACTAAGATTTTCGTCAGCAAAACGGTTGGCAACACAGATGCATTTGACATCGGCGTTGAAGTTCACCAAGGCTCGATTCTCAGTCCACTGTTATTTATAACTGTGATGGAAGAAATCACAATACTGATACGCACTGGTGACATTTGGAATCTAATATATGCTGATGATATCGTTTTAACAGCCACGTCTGAGCAGAATGCAGCACAGATGTTTGAGGATTGGAACACCAGACTCGCCGATCATGGATTCAAAGTCAATATCAGTAAAACCTAAGCAATGAACACTGGTGAACCCATCCAATCCACGGCTACTGGACGATGGCCCTGTTCAATTTGTAAAGCTGGTGTAGGTAACAATTCAATCAAGTGTCAGCAGTGTAACCGGTGGTGTCACAAACGTTGTTCAAAAACAATTGGTACTTTATCAAACTTTTGTTTATCCTGCTTGCATCAATCCACAACAACAAATTTGAAATAGCAATGTTTTTGAAGCCATTAAGGTAGAGAAAGTCATATCGTTTCAATATCCAGGGGATGTTCTAGATTGTACTGGAACAGCTGAAGCTGCCGTTCGAGCCTGGAATAAATGGCATCTCCTTGCCTCTATATTGATGCGGCGTGACATCCCACTACCACTACGATTAAGACTTTAAAAATCTGTGATACGTCCGGTCTTGTTATATGGTTCATAAATATGGCCAATGACAATCAAACTGGAACAACAACTTCCGATGGATGCAACGAATTAGTCTGAAGAACCACATCAATTCTACCGAAATCCTGCGTCGTGCTGGTTTAGATATTACAAAGGACGAATGTCGGCAACACCGTCTGCGGTGGTTTGGTCATGTCAAACAAAGTGGAAACAGTGCCATAACTTCTCTTGCAGATATTGAAGTACCTGGCACACGTCCCAAAGGCCGTCCAAAGAAGTCTTGGTCGCAAACAATCGAGCAAGACATGAAAGCTCTGTGAAGTTGTGACGATTGTGATGATAATGATTGCGCGATTGAAATATGCCGCCTGTATATTTTGTGAAATTGTGACGATTGTGATGATAATGATTGCGTCGTTTTACTAGACATTCTATGCATGTATATTTTGTTATTTGATATGCTATATATGCGACGCTGCTGTGCTGTTTTGTATATAGGGAGTATAGCAATATATGGTATAGCTGTTCTGAGTATAGGAAAAGAGTATAGATGCGAGTATAGAATTTTCTATGATATAGAAAGCGTTATCCCACTCTTTCTGGGATGGTTCAGGAACATCTTCAATTTTTTCCATGAATGGACTTCTGGGATATTGGATATCGGGCAAATTTTGAAAATATGACGATATTTCTTCGCGAGCATTTTAAAATGATTTTTTATAGAAATTATCATTGCGTACCGTTTGTTAGGTTTTAGAGTCAGCATCATTTTCTTCATAGAAGGCGAATAAAGTTGGCAATATGTACATTTTTTTTTGTCCAATTTAGTTTGCCAAAGCTGAAATTTCATTTGAAAAGATCGAATCTTTTCAGACAAGTCGACATATTGAATTTTGACTTTGAAGTGATACATTATCTTTTTTCAAGTTATTTTTTCTAAGATCCATAATAGAAACAAGAATAGATTTACCGTTGGGAGAAAAAAGTAAAGAATTATATTATATAATTATATAATTTTATAATTATATATATAATAACAGCGTTTGTCAAATTTTCAAAAACTCAACGACGCACAACAACCGTTACCATGGAAATGAACAAAACATTAAAATAATATCTTCTTATAATGTAAAAAAATATTATTTCTACGACACAAATCAATGAAACTACAGTAAAAACTTGTTTTACATATGAATAAAAAAAATAAAATTTTATTATTTAATAGATGAAATAAGAAAATGGTTGATGGCTTGCACGTGTTTCTGCACAATCGGAATAATTGGACATGGTTTCAGGCGACCCCTGAAAAATCGTCATTCGACCCCTTTGGGGGTCGCGACCCACAAGTTGAAAAAAAGTTGAAAAATTATATCATTATAGAACAAATTTTAGCAAATCCTTCATCAAATATTTTTTTCAGCAAAACTCGTCTACTTTGGAAAGCTACGCTAATAAGAGTTTTCATTTTATATCTTGAGTCCATTTCTACTGATCGAAACTTTGAAGTCACAATGTTAGTTCATACGTAGATTTTATTTAAGAGCATTGTTGTTAAGTATTAAGTATTTAGAGTATTTAAATACTTAAATATTATTTACCTTAGCTAAGTATTTAGCTAAGAGGTAATCAAAATACATCATAAAATAGCAGTATTTAGACAGTAAAACTTTATTTACTTTAAAAGTTGCTTTATTTTCAATCATCTATTCCACTTTGTAGAGGAACTGTGAAGAAAAAAATGGCAAAGAATAATTTCTACCGGCTTCAGTGATTAATCCTCGCTTAATACTGCCGTGGTCCTCTGTCCAAAACTCAGAGACAGAGGACCACGGCAGCAAGAACAGTCTTTGTTTAATATTACATCAAGTACAACAGAACTAGTTTTTAAAAACAGGATCAATGACGGTATAACAGAAACGTTCTTTGACTTTGACGATGAGCTATCCACAGAACAATCGCAACAACATTTACAGTATCTTATAATAAAGATTTTAAAGTTGCTTTAAATACCCCTGTTGAACGTCTTTTTAGTTCTAGGTGCTCTTATTCTAACTAAACAGCGCAATCGTTTATCTGATGATCTATTTGAAACATTACTCAATAAATAAAATAACACTCAATAAAACTATCATTCACAAAACTAGTTTTTATTTAATAAAACTTTATCATTCACACAACTAGTTTTTATTTATCGATCACCTCACTTACTCACTAGGTCATCATCTAGTCTATTAATTTGCGTTTTTATGCTATTACTTCATTTTATTGTCAATTTATTTTATTTTTATTTATTTATTTTATTATTATTATTTATTTTATTTTTCATGTTTAAGCATTTTTTCTCTCCGTTTTTTTGTTATTTATTTACCTGTTTAATTTTGTACTACTGACTTGCATGCTGTAACAGATCCTGATTTTTAAAGAATAATAATAAAAAAATACTGCTCTTTAAAGTTAACAATGATTATTGGTGAACTTTTGTGTTAATGTCTTTTTATTTCAAATGCAAACATCGATGAAACTGACTGCAATGTAATAATATGAGTTTATATAAAATAATAAAAATAAGAAATTTGCTAATTTATGATCCTTTTTTATAACGGGTAAATTTTAGTTTGAAATGAAAACTGTATGGTGATTAAAATATTTTTTAGATATTTAACCAGTATCTAAATAAAGTAGCAAATAATATTTAAATACTGAATTTTGAACAAGTGTTGCAAACAATGATTATTGTGAATTTTTATGTTAATGTCTTTTTATTTCAAATGCAAACATCGATGAAACTTACAAGAAACAATTGTACATCAAAAAACATTATGAACATTTGAGTATTTTAAAAGTTTAGAAGTATCGTAAAAAATAATTTACTTTATAATTTATACATTTAAAAAAATAAATACATGAAAACCTTCATAAGGAGTGAAAAAAGATGATAAAGAGTTGACTGGTCTATGTTTTCTGAATCCGTTGCTTTTTGCAACATATTTGCAAAACCACTCTCTCCATCTGTGTATTCACGCAAATGACCACATGCTGAAAATTTAATAACAATTTAAATATATGAATAAAAATAACTTTTAAATAAAAAACAATCTGATTCTAAAATTATTTGAATATTTGTTATAAGTAATTTTCATTTTTAATTAGTTCTGTTAGCTCTGAAAAACATTGTTCTTGTTGTGAAAAAGTAATTATTTATCTATTTGTTAACCCTTTTCAAAATTGTGATATATTTTTTGATGTACATTTTTTTTCTTGAAGTCAGACTTTGCTAATAGTAATGAAAGTGAATATCATTTACGTGTTATTTCGAATGTAAGTTTGAACATATCAATCAATCAATCTTCGTTTAGCGTCCAGAGACTCAGTTTCCCGAGGAAGGACATTGTTTTCTTTGCCATCAACTTTTTGCGTCAAATTAGACAATCAGTTGAATCCATTTCATTTAAATTTAGAGCTTTCATGTCTTGCTCAATTGTTTGCGACCAGCACTTCTTTGGACGGCCTTTGGAACGTGTGCCAGGAACTTTAAATCTGCAAGAGAAGTTATGGCACTGTTTCCAATTCGTTTGACATGACCAAACCACCGCAGACAGTGTTGCCGACATTCGTCCTTTTTATCATCTAAACCAGCACGACGCAGGATTTCGGTAGATTTGATGTGGTCCTTCAGACTAATTCGTTGCATCCATCGGAGCATATTCATATCGGTTGTTCCAGTTTTTAATCCGTTCAATGTTGTTGTTTCAGTTTGGTTGTCATTGGCCATGTTTCTGCACTATATAACACTGATTCACCTGTTCCAGTACAGTCCAGAACATCCCCTAGATATTGAAACGATGTGACTTTTTCTACCTTAATGGCTTCAAAAACATTGCTATTTCAAATTTGTTGTTGTGGATTGATGCAAGCAGGACAAACAAAATTGGACACTTTAGATGAAGTACCAATTATTTTTGAACAACGTTTGTGACACCACTAGTCACACTGCTGACACTTGATTGAATTGTTACCTACACCAGCTTTACAAACTGAACA
>NW_008705460.1:199868-226767 GCF_000326865.2 Helobdella robusta | reverse complement strand
ATATATATATATATATATATATATATATATATATATATATATATATATATATATATATATATATATATATATATTATTGTATTGTATATATATATTATTATATATATATATATATCAATAATTGCATCAATAATTGCATTTAATCCAATATATGTATATATATATATATATATATATATATATGTATACATATATACGTATATATATATATATATATATATATATATATATATATATGTATATATATATATATACACATACATACATAAGCTATATATATATATATATATAAAAAGCGCAGAGAAAAAGCGATGTCTTCAGTAAGAAAAGTATGACGAAATTTTTAGGCTTAACTTTTGACTTCTCTATCTTTTAATTCTCAAATCTTGTAACTTGTATAAAATCTTGTAACTTGTATAAAAGTTACAAGATTTGATCAAAGCTAAGACATGAGAATTACAAAATTCTCATGTCTTGTAAAATACATCAAATCTTGTAACTTGTATAAAACTTGTAACTTGTATAAAAGTTACAAGATTTGATCAAAGCTAAGACATGAGAATTAAAAGATAGAGAAGTCAAAAGTTAAGACTACAAATTTAAGTTAGAGGTTGAGGAGAGAGAAGAATCAGCCAAGAAAACGTGTGATGGGGGTAACATTTGATAAGCTGTTGCGGAGTACCAAGAAACATTACCTCAGATTTTTGGAGATTTAGTTGAAGAAAGTTTGATAAATGCCAATTGTTCAGCAACTGTCGAGGTTTCAGCTCGAGGAAATGGACATAGCAGGGTCCACATTGCCTATCGCGGATGCGATCAAGTTGCTTGGGGTCACTTTTGACAGACATCTAAATTTTTATAAACACATATCAGAAATCGTCAGATCCTGCAACTATCACCTCTGCGCAATAAGCCATATTAGACATATGATTACATGTGATGTTGCTGCTGCCCGTTGCGGATGTTTGATCCTTTCTAGATTAGACTACTGCAACTCCTTATTGTATGGGGCCTCACGTGCATCTGTCAGAAAGCTACAGACTATCCAAAATAAAACTGCTAGACTGATATTTAATAAACCTCCTCGTTTTAGTTCTTCCATTCTCTTTCCAATGCTTCATTGGCTTCCAATTTCCGCTCGAATCATCTTCAAAATTGCAGTCTTTACCTTCCAAACCCTTTTATTAAAATCCCCAACATATCTATACGACCTCATATCCAGACATTAACATACTAGATCACTCCACAGCAGCTCAACAGGTTTCCTAAACATTCCCGTTGCCGGATCCCGCCTGGCTGGCTGCGGTTTTCGTCACGCTACTCCGTATGTCTGGAATGTTCCTCGTTAAGTCTTTTCAAAAAGGGATTAAAGACTCATCTTTTTAACACGGGCTCCGGGCGCCTCTGAAGCAGCTGTGCGAATGGGCGCTTCATAAATGTTTATATTATTATTATTAAAATCACATTAATTACATTTACGTCAATTGTGCCCCGTTTTCTGATTAGCTGTACTCCACGTGTTATTTTCCTCGTGTTCTCTCTGTTCTTGGTGTCGGTCTTCCTCCTTATATCATTCTAAATGGGCGGCGAGACAGTGGTCTAGTCGATTGTGGAGTAGTGGTTTGAATATACATTGAGGTTGATTAGACTTCTGTTTTGTTTTTACTTCTTATATAATTTTTTCTTGACAATTTGTATATTGACTTCCCCACAATTGGCAATGACAATTGAAATCCTTCACTAGAATTAGCGTCTTAGATTATGCCTAAATTTTATGCCTAGAAAAGGTTTTCGAGTATGCCAAAATTTCCTCAGTATAGTTCCTCTATTTGGAGGTATGGGTTAGGGTTATTGAGCATTTATACTCCCTGTATCAATTCTATGGTTTATTACCAACTTAGCACATATGGTGTAGGTTTTATTGGTAGTGATTTTAATTGCTACTAAAGTGAAGTTGTGTTTGGTTTCTACAAATGAATAGGTTATTTTGCTACTGATACTCAACTCCAACAGAATGGTTTGATCAGGATGCTTTTGCGTAACATACAAAATTTTTTAAGTTTATTTGTTTGCTTAGCTGTAATTTAGATTCTTGAAGACAGATAATTTGAGGTTGATATTTGCAAAATAATATTTGTAATTGTAGTAGGTTGCTTTGTAATCTAATGATTTTTTTCATTAATCATGTTGGTTGAAAGTATAATATAATCTGTTTTTTCTCATCTCTTTTATAGATAAATGCATCAACGTTTGGATTGCGAAGAATTTTCGATATGGTAGGAAGTTGATTTTATTCACAATTTTCAAGTTTTTTTTTAGGCTTTACATGTTTTGTTACAATTTGCAAACAAAAACTATGATAACACTGATCCTTAATGCACTCCTATCTTAACACTAAAAGAGTGCGACATCCCTCCTCCGACCCTCACCTTTGTCTTCGCCCCTTCATACAGCTGCATCACAGCTTTAACAAGTCTCATTCACTCCTTTCTTCCTCAACGTCCATTCAATGACCTTTTTCTCGGTACTCGATCAAAAGCCTTTTCTAAATCCACAAAACACATGTACAATCTTCGTTTCTTCTTTCTATAATTCTCCTGCAACATTCTCACTATGAACAACGCATCCACCGTTCCCCTACCAGGCATAACCCACACTGCATTTAATTAACGGTCATCATATTTCTCAACCTCCTCTCAAGCACTTTCTCTACTTTCACACCCCTATATAACCCACAATATCTCACATCTCCTTTGCCCTTATACAACGGCACCAACACACTGTGTCGCTAATCTTCAGGTATACCTTCATCATCAAACATACTGTTTGCAATTCTCATCATAACTCCAATTCCTATAACCCTATCCGCCTTTATATGTTCCGCCGCCACTCCAGAAACGCCTGTCGCCTTACCTAGTTTCGTTTTTCTAACTGCTTTCTCTACTTCCTCCATCGTCACCTTCTCTTGCCAGATCCATCCTAAACATATCCATTCCCTATAACATCTTTCCTATCCCTCATTGACTGCTTGCTACTTTGAACATTTTCTTCGAACTCACATAAAATTCCATTTTCCTCATTAACCTATCTGATGCCGCTGCCCGTTTTGCAAGTTACTTAGCCTTCCTATACTCAGACTCAGCCTCTCACGTCATGTCCCACTGCCTCACTTCCAACACGTTTTCTACCAACTCTTCTCTTACCATGACACCTACTCCTCCCGTACCATCATCCCCTTCCACCACAACTTATATCTTCCACCTTCAGCCCCCACAAACCTTGTACCCTCACCCTTCCATCTGATCTCCTGTAATGCAGCCACGTCAACCATTCTCCTCTGCAACTCCTCCACCACTTCAAAGCTCCTTCCTGTCAGCGTGCTTACATTCCAGGTACCAAACCTCTAACCCCTTGGTCTAAAAGTAATCCTTCCATCCATAGTGCCTTGCACCACCACACTATAGAGTGGGGTGCCAGTAGCCAGACCATCCACAGGGCCTTGCACCGCAACCCCATGGACTGGGTCTCCGGGTCTAACCATTCTCCTCAGCAACTCCGCTTTGCACCGCCACACCATAGAGTGGGGTGCCAGACCATCCACAGAGCCTTGCACCGCAACCCCATGGACTGGGTCTCTGGGGATTCTTCGCAACCTCTTCTGCCGGATACTGAGGGCCATTGTCACTTCTGTCATCCTAAATATTTATATTGACTAATTTTTACGCAGGACGTCCTTTCTTACGCAACCACAGTTATAAGGGGTGGGCCTAGCCTTTGATGATCCAACATCACTCACAAGGCAATGAAGGTCAGTTTAATGTCACAACCAGGACAAACATATAAAACATATAAATATATATAAATATGATATTTATTTTTTACCATTTATTTTTAAATAATTTAATTTAAAAAACTGAAAATTAGATAAAAAAAAATTAAAAAACTCAAGCGTTAATGACATTAAATTAGTAAGTAAAAAATTATCACAAAATGCACAAAAACTTTTATTATTTGAGTTAAATTAATTTTTATAAATTAACAGTTTATAAACTAAAAAAGTTGAAATGAACCTTTGTTGACGTATGATGTAGTATGTTTTGTACAACATTGAGGCGGCTGGCGATTGAAATTGATTTCAAGATTAGAATAAATACATTCTTTCAACGTACGAAAGAGATTCATATTTGACAAGGCATAACGAGCTCTTGCTACTTTATCCATAAAATAATCGCCTAACAAATCACTGTGATGAAGATCTGAATAAATTTATAGTATATATTAATAACAGAAAAATATAAATGAAACTTTGGTCATTTTGAAAATAGAATAACCCAATTTAATCTCTTTTTTTTAGTTTTTTTTTGTATTATTGCTGCTCTGACATACGCAGAACCACAGATATTAAAGATATATTGTCTATATCTTTTTATTATGCTCTTCATATCTTCAACTATCTTCGCCACAAAGGCTGTTTATCCTTTTCAAACGATGTGCACATGTGTTTATGAGCATACTATGAGTATATGATATATACGCGCTGATGATGAGTATCCGCTGAGTATATGATAGCCATATATTTTGTATTTTTACCCCAAACGATGATGCAATAAATAAAATAAGGATAAATTAATGTAAAATATAAATTTAATAAAATTTTTTGTGGAAATAGTTTTCTTAGTTTATTTATAACACCAAGCTCCTTAAAAATTTTCTTTAAAATATCCAGAATATGTTCCTTCCAATTCAAATTACTTGACAGTGTTATACCCAATAATTTTATCGAATGAACTCTAGGGATTAAGTTATCATCAATAAAAATTTCAAAATTTATCAGGTTAGTAACAATAGATGGACCAAGCCAAATACATTTAGTCTTTAATAAATTTATCTTCAATTGATTGAATTTCATCCACGAAGAAGTTCTAACTAATTCCTCATTTAACGCTTGAGTTAACTCGATTATGGATTTACCATTCAACAAAATCGTTTTATCAAGATTTAAGCATGATGATGAATTCGTTAGATCATTTAAAAAAATGTTAAATAAAAGTGGTTCCAAGATGGAACCTTGTGGAACACCACATTTGATGGAACGAAGCGAAGAAACGGAATCACCCATTGAAACATTGTGTTCTGTTACTTAAGTAACTTACAAACCATTCATAAGTGGAACCTCTAATACCAACATTAAGAAGTTTCTTTAACAATAAGTCATGTCTTACAGTATCAAACGCTTTAGATATGTCCACAAACACTCCAATAGCCAAATCCTTAGATTCAATACTTTTCAAAACATAGTGATTTAAATTCAATATAGCTAATTCAATCAATCAATCAATCTTCGTTTTGCGTCCAGAGACACAGTTTCCCGAGGTAGGACGTTCTTTTCTTTGCCATCAACTTTTTGCGCAAAATTAGACGATCAATTGTATCCATTTCATTAAAATTTAGAGCTTTCATGTCTTCCTCGATTGTTTGCGACCAGGACTTCTTTGGACGGCCTTTGGGGCGTGTGCCAGGTACTTCAACATCTGCAAGAGAAGTTATGGCACTGTTTCCACTTCGTTTGACATGACCAAACCACCGCAGACAGTGTTGCCGGCATTCGTCCTTTATATCATCTAAACCAGCACGACGCAGGATTTCGGTAGATTTGATGTGGTCCTTCAGACTAATTCGTTGCATCCATCGGAGCATTTTCATGTCGGTTCGTTGAAGTTGTTGTTCCAGCTTGGTTGTCATTGGCCATGTTCCTGCACCATATAACAACACCGGACGTATCACAGATTTATAAAGTCTTGATCGTAGTGGTAGTGGGATGTCACGCCACATCAATATAGAGGCAAGGAGATGCCATTTATTCCAGGCTGCACGTATGCGTGCTCGAACGGCAGCTTCAGCTGTTCCAGTACAATCCAGAACATCCCCTAGATATTGGAACGATGTGACTTTCTCTATTTTAATGGCTTCAAAAACAGTGCTATTTTGAACTTGTATATATAACATTCAATATGCTATCTGAGAGTATCGGTTTGGTTATTTCTTCCATCACAGTGATGATAAACAGGGGACTGAGTATTGATCCCCGATGGACGCCGACGTTAGAGTTAGAAGCAAGCTCTCTACGTAGACTCCACCTGATTGTCTAACGAGACACTACCAAAAGCCTTTTCCAAGTCCACAAAGACATGGAAGAGTCGCTTTTGCTTTGCTAAGTATATTTCCTGCAGTTGACAAATGATATAGATAGCATCAATGGTGGATCTCCCTGCCATGAACTTGTAAACACCTATTGAAACGCACTTCTCTCAATGACTTTTTCAATAACTTTCAGAGGGTGTTCCAGAAGGATATGAAGAGCATTTCAGTGGATCTCCTTTTCTTTTATATATCGGCACAGTTGTGCTACTGTTCCATTCCACTGGTAGTATCGATTTACTCCACATCTCCTGACAGATGTGTAAAAGGGCTCTGAAGCCTGCCCCACCAAAAGCCTTGATGATATCGTTTGTAAGTCCAGACAGACCAGCTGCTTTACCAGCTTTATTGCCTTCAGCGCATCCGTAAGCTTTTCAGCTGTGATGCCCTAAATCGGTTCTTCCACCAGAAGTGCAGCAAAGTTCCCCACAATAGGCTTTGTTTCATTCAATAACTGATCGAAGTAATCCTTCACTTTATTCTGCAAAGTTGTTATGGTGCCTTTATTATTCATTATGCATGTGGCACCAATCCTTTTCCAGTCTTTTGGTCTGATTTGCAATTCGGTAGAGTGACCAAATTTGTTCGCCTTTACTTCCAGTCAGCCATATCTCATTCTGGGGTGCACTGGCTATGAGGCGCGTCCTCATAGGTGGTGGATAGGGGAAAGTCCTGGGCAGGGAGACCTTCTAGGATTGCATTGAATAGTGCGGAATAACATGCCGCGAACAAACAGAAGAAAGAAGACAACGGTGAAAAAGGCGGAGGATCCCAGGATAACGGCTCCAACAGCGGATGATCTTCTATTCTAGTCTTTTGGAACAAGGACCTTTGACATCTAACCAAAACCATGACATTGCTTACAATAGTGCTCTCTTGGCACGACATAAACTGCAACCGCGCCGCCTTGTGTGCTTCCAGTAAAAACGCTAGGCCGACTGTTTATAACTGTTGTTGCTAGAAATTGGACAATTCCAGATATAAAAATTTTTTGACCCAAACATCTTCCACCAAATATAAAGATATTCAAATTATTTTATTTATTAAATCAATTGAATATAAAATACTAACTAAATTAAAAAAAAAATATCTGTCATAAAAACATATTTTATATATTATTTTGTATACTCATAAAATAAAAAAAAATATGCCTATTATACCTTGAATGTGATTGATTTCTCCCATTGCTTCTAAATTAATTTGGCCTTCGATGCAAAGAACATCAAGTCTGTCAAAAAAGAAATCCCATGATAAAATATATTTGTTCGCTTTAGTTGACGGAAGTACAGAAGACAATTTAAACAGAAGATCTAATATCAATGTTCTGTCTTTAATGACAAAATCAAAATGCCTCTCCAGACAAAAGCGTATACACTGAAGTAAAATAATTATTTTAAAAAATTCCATGTATTTAAATAAAATTTATTTTGTCTCAAATAATTTGGGAGTAATTGAAACAAAAAATAATTAGAGAAAAAGAAAAATTAAGCAAAACCGATATCAGTCGCGTTTACTTTTTGCACAAAATAAAAAACTATTCGATATTTACATTTTCATCTAAAACAAACTGCTTTGAATTTGCCATGATAAATTAACAATACAAAAAACAAATGTTCATTATGTAATCTGCATAAATATGATACTATATGAATCTATAAAAAGCATTTTACCAAAAATAAAATATAACAAATATTGCTGGATGTCATGTGGAAACCTAAAAATTTTATCCCTGCTCCTAAGACTACAAAGTGGATGCACAGTTTCCTTGTTTTATGTGTTTATGGGACAATCGAAAAAAAGTGAAACATTATAAAAAAAAGTGTGGCCAATTAGTGAAATATTTAAAATTTATAAAAAAAAAACATTCAGAATGAACCAATCGTCAGTCCTCAAAAAGTATTGCTTTGGATCAAGATGGTTAGGGTTAGGGTTTTCTGCTCATTGTACATTTAATGTTAATTTGCTTTAGAGGTCAATAAAAGAATTGTCATTTGTGCAAAAACTTATGTATTACTCAATTTCTAATTTCAAATGTATTTACTTATTTATTGAAAAACTGACCAGAGGACCATAACATACCAATTATCTAGTCAGGATAAAAAAACACAACTTCTAAAAGAATAAACGCACGTCAATGAATTAAATCTAAAATGCAAGATATTAACAAACAGAAATCATCGCATAATAATGCAAATAATGAATGAGGCAACATAACAATATTAAAGATAAATACTTAATAACTGTAAGATTACAATAGAATTTGACATAATTATTTATGTACAAGAGTAAATTTTAAACATGTAACAAATAATATTGTGGGTGTAATAAAAAATTAGTTTGACGGTTATAATTAATGGGTAGATGACGATGGTAGATTGGTAAAAATGTTAATCGACAAAATTGGAGGAGAGCCATGTTTCATAACAGAAAATACATCTGGGTCGTTAACTGATAAAAATAAACTGAGATCGTTTTGTTTCTTCTAGATACTACGCACATTTGCCAAGGCCATACGAATCAGACCTTTATAATTTGTCTGAACGAAAGGGCTGGTCATTTTTAGAATTGGTGTCCACTGCTTTAATTCGACGCCTCCCCTGTCTCATCAAAAAAACTTGCTCTACTTGCCTCTTAGGGTTGATGAACGAAGAATCTTTGACGATGTAATCAGACGACGATGACTGTTGACGAACTGTTTAGAGTGGATTTTGGAACTCCAGATACGGCGAGTTTTTACAATTTCCTTTTTGACGGTGAGGTGGTTTTCGCATAGAAATGAAACCACATCTCTGTCATAACCCTGAAGCTCCAAACCTCAGACAATTACGTTTCGTGACCGACAAGGCCCAAGTATCAGCATTGAAAAATCCTTGAGTTTGACCACATGCTATTGACACTCTGAAACGCTGGCGCCAAGTGTTGACATTGCTGAGTGCAGTTCTTTCATGCAGTCAGTTACGGAATTTGACATACTTCTAACCGCAGATTCAAAACTATTACTTAACGCTTCTTTTGGTGGTTTCAAACGGTTTGTTAAATTAGGCTCTTTGAATGAGCCAGTGTTTTGCGCAGGTTATCGTTGGATTTCTCATTTATATGTTTCAGGTTAAGGTCAGACCTCCACTGTTCTTACCAAATTTTTGTTGGAGATTTTTTCTAAGTTTTCGTTTGATTTTTCCATTACTATATCATTTTATGCATTTTAACAAATTATCATTCGATTTGTCCAGAATTTTTGCTATCAGAACTTCAAAATTCTCAGCTGTTTTATTTTTAGACATGTCGGAGAAGCAGAAGTTAGGAACAAATTGAAACTTAGAAATTAAGTGAGTTTTTTAATTAAATTATGAAGTTTGAACAAAAACTTAATTGCAATAAAAGTTAATGAATTTGTTAATGACCGAATGTTAAAGCTGAAATAAATATAATTTATCAATTTATAAGACAGATAATTAAAGAAAAACACACAAAGTACGAAAAGCTAGGAACGAAGTAGAATCACCATCACTCATATTTAAAAAGTCAACAAAAATACTGAAGTCAGCAGAAATTTTTTTTTCATATATAAACATGCAAAATTAAAATTAATCAAAAATAGCAACGAAATAGTATTAAAAATATCATAAGACAATTTAATAGCCAATTATTAAAAAACTTTTTCAACACGAAATGATATTAAACCAGTCTGAGATGATGAAAGTGATTTAGAGAGCAATCAATCAATCAATCAACGTTTAGCGTCCGGAGACCCAGTTCTCCCGAGATAGGACGTTGTTTTCTTTTCCAGCTACTTCAACATCTGCAAGAGAAGTTATGGCACTGTTTCCACTTTGTTTGACATGACCAAACCACCTCAGACGGTGTTGCCGGCATTCGTCTCTTATATCATCAAGACCAGCACGACGCAGGATTTTGGTAGATTTGATGTGGTCCTTCAGACTAATTCGTTGCATCCATCGAAGCAATTTCATATCGGTTCGGTGAAGTTGTTGTTCCAGTTTGGTTGTCATTGGCCATGTTTCTGTACCATATAACAACACCGGACGTATCAGAGATTTATAAAGTCTTGATCGTAGTGGTAGTGGGATGTCACGCCACATCAATATAGAGGCAAGGAGATGCCATTTATTCCAGGCTTCACGTATGCTTGCTCGAACGGCAGCTTCAGCTGTTCCAGTACAATCCAGAACATTTACTAGATATTGGAACGATGTGACTTTCTCTACCTTAATGGCTTCAAAAACATTGTTATTTTGAATTTGTTGTTGTGGATTGATGCAAGCAGGACAAACAAAGTTGGACATTTTAGATAAATTACCAACTATTTTTAAACAAAGTTTGTGACACCACTGGTTACACTACTGACATTTGATTGAAATTTTACCTACCCCAGCTTTACAAACTGAACAGGGCCATCGTCCAGTAGCTGTGGATTGAATGGGTTCACCAGTGTTCATTGCTTTGGTTTTGCTGATGTTGACTTTAGATCCAAGATCGGCCAGTCTGGTGTTCCAATCTTCAAACATCCGTGCTGCATTCTGCTTGATCAAATGCTTTTTCAAGGTCTAACTTGACACCAAAAAAATCAATTTGCGTAGCTGATGGTCCACTTTTGTATGTTATGAGATGTTCTGATTGTGATGCACGACGTTATTCTTCTCTCAATGATTTTCTCGACAATTTTCAGGAAGTGTTCTAAAAGACGTATACCACAATATGATGAACAGTTCAATGGATCACCTTTGCCTTTGTATAGCGGGACTGTCATGCTATAGTTCCATTCAGTCGGCATTGAGCAATTTCTCCACACTTCACGACAAAGTTATAGTAACGTTTGGATACATGCAGTACCAGATGCTTTGATAATGTCATTTGGGAGTCTAGAGGGCCCTGCTGCTTTTCCATCCTTCATAGCTTTCAGAGCTTCTGTAAGCTCCTTTACAGTGATGTCTGGAATCGGATCTTCAATGGGTGGAGCGTCAAAGTTGACATTGATAGGATTTGTTACATTTAACAGACGATTGAAATATTCTTTCCACTGTAGCTTGATCTCATCTTGTCTTTTTTGTCGTTTTTGATAAATGAGCCACCAACTATGTCTTTTTTCGTACGCTTTGCTTGTTTTGCTATACGATACAGAGATTTCATTTGTTCACCTTTGCTTTTAGTGAGCCACTCTCTGCAGTGCGACTTGACGTCTTGCACAGTTGTTCTTCTCACGGAAAATTTTGTGGTCATCAACAGACTTTGATTTTTGTCATTGCTTTCTTTTCAGCTATTGCATTTTGTACACTGTCATTTCACCACCACATGTCCCGTTCATGCTGGCGTTTTGTACCAGTTTTTCCACAAACTGTAGTTGCAGCGTTTATCAAAACGGTTTTGTATGTACTCCAATCTGTACTGGATTGCGATTAGTGGTCTAACTGTGTTGCGACAATCTGTTGAAATTTTTCTCGATGAATATTGCTTTTCAGTTTCCTCGTTTTGATTCTCCAAGGCATTTGATTAGACTTATGTTTTGACAGTTCGACAACCAGGTCTGCCACAAGAAGTCTATGTTGGGCAACACATGATTCGCCAGGTATAACTTTGACATTCTTGAATAGCCTTCAGTGCTGTTGCTTGACAGCGAAAAAATCGATTTGCGTGGCTGATGGTCCACTTTTGTATTTTATGAGATGATCCAACCTCTTTCTAAAATATGTGCTCAGTAAACAAATCCAGTGACTTTCAGCAAACTCAAGGATGCGGTTGCCATCTTCATTCCGTTCTCCATAGCCAAAACCGCCAAGCACGTTGTCAAAACCATCTGTTTTCTATCCAACGTGGCCATTGAGATCGCCTCCAATCAGGATTGTTTCAGATTTTGGTATTGTTGAGATGGTGTCAGAGAACGCAGCACAGAAGTCATTTTTCATCTCTGCCAGAAAAAATAGTCATTATTTGCTTTTCTAAACGAAGCTTGATCCACATGAGACGTGAGTTAATCCTTTTAATATCCAGTACTTCTTGGGCTAGCGGTTCTTTGACAAAAATTGCAACACCATTTTTGGCCGTCTTTTGACCATTCCAAAATAGTTTATATTTTTCTTTGTCTGAATTTATATGACAGACACCATTCGATTTCCATTGGGTCTTCTGAAGGCAGCAGATGTCAATCCTACGCTCAAGCATTTTTGTGATTTCCATGCTGCGGCCAGTCAGTGATCCAACATTAAGCGTTCCAAGTCCAAGTACCATAGAGGGGCCATTCTGAATTTTTCTGCAACATCCCTCCGCTATTGCATGCTTCCCAGGGATTCTTAGCAGCCCTTGACCACTTAAAGCCTGCTGGGGACTAGGGGCCGTTGTTTTTCTTTGTGATGGCATAAGAATAATTTGGGGAAAAGTTTTTACATCCGGACACCCATCCTGACGACAACCACCAGTTATAAGCGGTGGGCCTAGCCTTTTGCTCAAAAGCACGCAAAGCAGCGTGGATGCAGTTTTATGTCATGCCAGGACTATGATTTAGAAAGTAAGAGTAATAGTTGAAGAATTCTCTAAAAATAGACCAGCATACGAGTGTTTAATGTATTAATACTCAAAAGGTATAGTAAAATACAAAAAAAGTCCAAGATCAAATCGCTTAGGCTTACATAAAATATCAAAATAATATTTCGAAAAATTATTAGAATGAGATTTGAACATCAAAATGCTTTGCTTTAAAACAAGTCTATATTTAGAAGATAATTAAGAAATTTAAGTAAACAAAGGAGACGTGAATCAAAGTGGGCAAAGTTGAAAGCTTAAAAGAATAGAAAAAAGCAAACTCAGGAGGCCTGAAATCGAGTGAGTTACATTAATCAATTCTAGATAAAAAATTCTAGATAAAACAAGAGAAGATTAGTGAAAATACAAGTAGTTGAAAAATATGATCATCAAGAAAATTACTATGCTCAAACATCCATGCGACACCAGAAGCAACAAACATTCAGTCAAAAGTCTATAAAATATCTTAGTGCACTTTTGCAAGGGGAAAAAAGTTATTAAAATACTTCAGCATTCATGCAAAATTTTTAAAACGATAAAAATTTTAAAACAAAAAATAACGACACAAATGACGACTCTGCATGCCTCTGCAACCAGCCTTTTCTTCATCAATCTCGACAGTCTCGTATCTTTTTCTTAAAATTCAACAACAGTTTTGAAAACAACAGAAACACCACTTCCAGGTAGAAAAATACCAAAAACCAAAGCAAGTTTTGGCTGAAGCAAACCCTTATTTCCAATATCAAAAAACTTGCAAATTTCAACAACTTTCACGAATTACAAATCGAATTTCAAAAAGTAGTATAAATAATTTGCAAAATAATTTTACTATGAAATAATTAAATCTCCAACTTCCAATAATGAAATCAACTCAAATAAATTTATTAGAATATTAAAAAACAAGAAGACACAACTTAAACATTTAGACTTCATCAACTATAAAACTGATAAATAATTTTTAAAAACCAGTAAAAAAATCAGACTAAAATTAAAATAGAAAAAAGTATTTTCTATGTATTTTAATAAATTTAACTCAATAAAAATAAAAATTTTGGAAGAGATGCAACCAGGTTAGCTAGTGGAATTATAATGAGTGTTGCGCAACCGGACTGAAAAAAGCATTCTACAAACAAAATCAGCTATTGATAGAACTCAGATACGCATGGGTGAACACTTTAAATATAAGGATTTCGATTGCATCTACACTAACGCTAAAGATTGCAGCTCTGTATACTGAAAAAAATGCTGTTGATTATTTATGCACTCGATACCAATGAAAGCTGCAAATAATAAGTTACATCCAATCTAGACTAACATTAGAGGTGTGAATTTCAACATTTCATTATTTTAGATTGAAACAACTTGCTTAACAATGCTGCTAGAATTTGACTGGCTCGGCCTGTAAGAGCATTTGCAAAAAAGCATGTACACTCTTATGAACTGGGTGGCATAAGGTCGCTGGGTGGTAAAACTTCGCAACGGACTCAAATCTAAAAACAATGAATATATGTGGAGCGAATCGACTAAAGAATACATCAAATTAAAATATTTGCTTCAGGAATTCAAAGACATTAAAATTTGAAATTAGAGCTACAAATAATTGAATTCGCTCCCCTAAGTTGTTAAGGCAGCAAAAAAACGATCAGCTCGTATCGAATTAATCGTTGGTTAAAAAATTTTTAAATTTGCTAAAAAAACCTATTATTCAGCAACTGTAAACAACTGTCAACAAATTTACCAAGCTTTACCGCTCAATGTCAATAAGCAAACCAACAAAAACTGCGGCTAAATTGATAAACAATTCGTCACAACAAAATTCTAACATTAATTTTACAAAAACATCTAAAAATGCGCAATTACAAAAGTTTTGACGGGTTATGAAGTTTGTTGCCCAGTTTCAACATTTTCAAGTCGTTTCGTTCTGACACGAACAGACACGAAAACACAATCGAACCGTTTGAATTAAAAATATGCCAAAACAAACTTAGGCCAAATATAAAAAGAACAAAATTAAAAATACTCTCACAATCTTCAATCTAATCCCAACAAAGATTACAATAATTTCAAACTTTTAATTAAAACCTTTGAAGTTTCAACAATAAGCTTTTAAAACACATTTGATCCATCACTAAAAAATTTAATTACCCATGGTATAAACAACGAGTGTTCTCATATACTTAATGAATAAACGACGAGCGAAATTGATTACACTGGTCAACATAAAAAATAGGTCTAAGGTTTTTTAGGTGATCATGGTCTATTCGCACTCGCTGAATTCGAAAATCATATTGGTTTTGGTAGTTTAGCTCAAAATTTTCATTTTATAACAAAATGTTTATTTTTTACTGTATAAGGCAAAATTTAGTATAATCGTGTACTATTGTCATTGTTTTTTTAAACGGATAATTACAATTGTTTGATATGTTTTTATTATTACAATAATGAAATATTTTCATAATTATTACTTTATACCATTATTTATTGCTAGGAAAACCATCATTTAACAACTGTCAACAATTTAATTCTTATTATTGCTTTGACATATTTTGTATTTCTTTGGTATTTTGTTCACCATCCAAAAAAATTTTCGGAAAAAGGTCTAGGTTATCTAAACTAATTTAATAAAGAAAAAAGTTATCAGGGAAGATGGAATTCAGTGATGATAGGGAGTTATTGGGGGATTCTAAAAAGAGGTATCCCTGATGCTGTACAGCTAGGGTTAAGCTTTCGCCCTAAAAAGTAGGGTAACGTGGGGCAAAACGCCGCATGGGGTAAAAAGCCTAAATCCAGTTTGCACGAATGTTGTTTAAGACCGAAAGTCGTTCAATTAATTTTTAAAAATTAGAACGTACCCTTATTATTTTGAATATAAAACCACGCCGTTTCTCCATTTGTTTTTTCTGTTTCTGAGTTTTATATAATTTGCTAGTAAAAAATTGGTCGTGTTATAAATTTTGTGTTCGGGTTTTTAATTAATTTCTTGATAAGATCGTTATTTGTGAAGAAAAGAGGTTTTTTATGAAGAAAAATCATTTTCACATATACAAAAGTAACTTCTAATCGGTTGGACCAATTTTTTGTATTTTTAAATTAAATTTATTCTTAACATTGTCTATGGGGGTAAAACGCCTCTGTAACTTGAGGCAAGAGGCCCAATTTACATTTATTGAACTATTTAACAAATTTCAGAAATTTGTATGTAGGCAGCTATTCTTGTATATAATTGTTAAAATGTATTGAAATTTATGTTTTATGTGTAAATTAATTTCATGTATTTTAATTTTTAAGGTATAAAATGGTCAGAAATTATGTAAAAAAATCTACAAGGTGCTCGACTTATGATGGCGATGGTGAAAGTTTGAAAAAAGCATTGGATGCTCTAACCAATGGCCAGTTACTTAGTAAAGTTATCAGAGAATATGGAGTTCCTGCAAGAACTTTAAGAAGACAGCAAAAAGCCATGACAACATCTCCGGGAACTATAAAGCTTAGTCGGTTGTCAAGCGATCTAAAGATTTGACTCCTTGTGGGGACATGTTCACAAATTTTTTGTAATGATTTCACAGGATTTCAATGAATAAAATTCCAAAAATGTAACATTTGGCATCTTAATTCCTGTATATGGCTGGAAGAAGACCGTCGTAGAACTTTTATTTGTATCAATAATTAACAATAAAAATAAAATTTTTATTTTCTTTTTATCTAATTTTTATTTTATGTACAATAAAACTGTTAAATTTTTTTACATTTTCGGATTTGAAACTATTTTTAAGGCTTATTTTAATAGTTTTTCTACACAGCCCTTTTATGGGGCAAAAAGCCCATTTTATAGAGGTCTACGGTTTGTGTTATAAAACATAGGAAACCTATGTTTGAACAATTTAATTTGTAAAATTAGATAAAGGACATATCAATCTAGTAAAATAATTACTAATTGTAGAAATATTCCATTTTTTAGATGTAGTCACTCATCAAAGGCTTAACTATGGCTTCTTGCCCCACCCTACCCTACATGTGATTCATCAAACTATCCATTTTTATATATCTATATAAATTTATCAACCCTTGTTAAATGTAATCAATATGTCGTTTTGTGCAATAATTTTATTCTCATAGAAATATTTTATGATGAGAATTATTGAAAAAATTCAGCCGATAAATGTTGCGAAAATGCTACATTTATCGGTTGTTTTACACATCAATGATTTATTATTTGAAATCCAGTATGCGTAAAAAATTGACCCAATTTTTAGAGAAATTATTTTTGAACTCAGTAGTCTCAAATTATCGGAAATTAGTTAAGACTAAAAATTTTTTTGGTAGGGTAATGAACCGTACTTTGCTAAAATACCTAAAAAGATACAAAATATGTCCAAAAAGCAACAATAATATCAATATTGCATTACTGTACTAATACAAACATTATAAATAATACCTATAAAATAATTGTAAATATACATTATAACAAAAACAAAATTTTGCATAATACAGTAAAAAATAAACATTTCGTTATAAATGAAAATTTGAGCTAAACTACTAAAACCACACAAACCGCATGGTTTTTGTTGGATTCAGCATGTGCGCATTGACTATAAGAAGCTAATAAATAAACCTTGGATTTCCGTAAAACTATTTTTTTGTAGGGTAGTGTTATTAACGTCCTACCTCGGGGAACTGGGTCTCTGGACGCTAAACGAAGATTGATTTGTAGTGTTATTAATAAATAATTTTACCTATTCTAAATAAAATAAATAAATATTCTAAATAAAATTCAAAGCAAAACATTTAAGTGTTGCATTGATTTTTATTTTATTTTTCTTAACGGTCATTTGCCAGTATTAAAAGGATTAGAAAAAAGATTAATAAAACCTAGTTAATGATAATCTGATAATGGCTAATTTTTATAACAATAAATGAAAGCAATAAAACATTAATTTATAAGACCAAAAAACAAATCACCTGAAGAGATTCGTTGTTAACTGTTTCAAGCAAAAGAGCTGTTTTAGCAGCAGCAGCAGAATTCAGATCCTCCAAAGAAGCAATCATATGACAAAAAGCATGCGCATAGCAAATTATTACTTGATGATTTGCATCAATCTGGGAACTCGTCAACAGACTTGCTAAAATGCATACTTTTTCAACTTTATAGTATAAAACAAACATGACAATTAAAATAACTATGAGTATTTCACATTTTAAATAACAATGTTGTATAAAGTCATACATACGTCTAACTTTGAATGCTGTCTTTTTTAAATATTTAAAAAATTTGATATCAAGACGTCATAAAATAAAAAAAATGAAAATGATTAAAATAATGTTTTTTATGATTAATTTTGTTGCTGAAAATAAACTTAAACGAAAATTACAACAGATCTAACATTGTTTTCACTGATCTCAGTGTTTTTGCTGATTTAAATAAAAAGACGTGCTAATTCCATATAAGAAAAAATTTTCAGTATGTCAAATTTTAACACAATTTTCTGATTGATACCCAAATAATTCATATAATTTAAAAAATCTGCACAGGCGTAAAATTCTTCTATTTATAATTAAATAGAATCTGAGTATATTTGAGTTACTATTGGAAATAATTCCAAGGTTTGAGAATAGTTTTTAATTAAGCCTTTTTTTTCTTTTGCGCCATATCTTTTCAGAACTGGCGACAATCGACCTCATTAAATACCAAAATGTGGTATCTCTTGTTTAGCAGTTGAAGTGTGGTAACATTTGTTAAGTGTCAAAGTATACAAATGTGAGACGTTGTCAACCGCATTCTTTTGTTTTGTCAATACTTCCAGTAATTATTATTATTAAATTTTCCATTCCTTTTTTCTTAATGATTTTACAAAAAAATTTAAGTGTCTGATTATTTAAAGTATCTTTCCAACGCCAAACTGTGTTAATACATCCACATTAGAAGTATGACACGTACAACTAACTTTTATCATTTTTCTCAAAAACCATTCATTTACTCATTTACTTACTAATTAACACCAAAAAAGATAACATTTAAAAAATTTTAATTTTGTAGGTATTCGTATTTTCCTATTGTTGAGGATGTTATTCAGTTTAGGATATGTGTTTTTCGCCATAGCTATTCATCTTTTTCTAAGTCACATTTACAACCTAGATAAACTTAGATACCAAAAGCTTTTAATTTAATTTTTATTTTTTTTATTTGAATGCCGTTTATAACCATGTAACAGATTAGAATGTTTTTTTACTGACAGCAAGCTACGCATACTTAACATTTTTATATTTACGCATCCAATAGTTATTCCAAACAGATTCTCGCTATAGAAACTGTATAAATTTGAAAATATCTGGAAAAAACTTATACACCTTTCGTTATTTGAGTCAAATTTTGCTCCCAATTTCCACACTGTTGCACTATGATTCCAATAAAAATTGTTTAAAATTATCAAATATTTTCTTCATCGACATCCAATCATGCTCACACAATCAAATCAAATCCAATCAAAGAAGCGTAGTTTCGATTGCTCATTCACTAACCATGACTCAATGATTAAATGGACTTGATCTTGAAGTTGCAGTGCAGTGATTGGGTTGGAATACAATCATATGCAGTGTGTATGATGCATGTTTGTCGTTGAAAAATCTGAAGCAAGTGCAAAAGACTTTTAACTTTTTTTTCTCATTCACATTAGATTCTTTTGCCCCGAACCACGACAAAACCATATTTAAAATCTTGGTCATGGTTTTGCTTTAAGCTCTCATCTCAAAAACTATCACAAAATTTTGATAGACTGATTGTTCAACGTAGTTTGCATTTGATTTTTTTAGTTTTTTAGGAAAAGCGATAAATATTGACTCGGAAAGAACTTCGAAAATTTCTCCACAATGTCATTCTAAGTTTTTGTCATTTTTTTCAATTCCAAACTTATCGGAGCAATTAATTTTTGGACCTGGTGTTTTATTTAATTTAATTTTGGAAAGAGCAGCACGAACATCTACCAATTTTTTAATGGGAGGCCACCACGTCGCTGAAAAGATCATTGTTATTTTATTAAATTAAGATTATAATTCAGCCAATCTTTCTAAACCATTTAGCACTGACCATCCAATGCACTAATGAAACAGGTTTTTTAAAGTTATTTCTGTAATACTTTCATGCATTGCGGTTTCGCCACTTTTCAGTGATTTTACATTCGTCGTTTATTCATTTCTCTTTTGCATTTATGCCAATTAATCAAATTAAGCATAAAACACAATGATATGTAATCGAGTACGTGTTTCATTTGTCTACAGTTAATCGTTTTATTCAATGTTATTATCTTATTCTTCACTTTAAAATTTAAAATAAACTAATTTTGAAAATTATTTTCTTTAATATTTTACCAGATTTCCACATCACAGATTTCCATATCTGGTACACAAAAATTTAAAGCGTTGCTTTGATCTATTTGTTTCTATTAAAATATTTCGAAAAAACAATGTTATTGCAATCAGTAACTGGTCTTATGTAATTATTTTCAATTTCAATCACAGAAAAAAACTTTGCTAGTTATAATGACATATCCATATTGTTTTTTTAAAAAATCGCATAACGAATTAAAGAGTATATATATTTTAACTAGTTGCAAATAATTTATTTTTTTTAAGTATTAGTTTAATTTAGACTCAATATTTGCTTGCCAACTGAATATATAATACAATAAATTTTCCGTTTTGCAATACCGAAAGAAACGGACACAATATTTGTATTCAGCAAAGCACATTAAGATAACATGCATCTCGTAGACATCAAAATTATGTTATTGTTGTTTGATAAACTATTTCATAAACGTAAATTGAAAATTTAAAATGACTATTTACCTGCATTAAATCTTACGCTCCAATCTTTGTGTGAGAAATCACGTTCAACAACACCCCAAAATACAGTTGGTCCAAATGTGGTGGTTAATAAATATGTTAGCAATGATGTTATTAAACCATTTTGGTTGTTTTGACCACTTTTCATTAAATCCCATAAACTTTAAAAAATTATTTGACTAATTAAGTTAAAACAGGGATAAATGGGCAAATGAAACGCGAAATTAAAGGATTGCAAATTTTTTACCGAACGATCATCGATAACATTTTAATTGACATTTTGATAAATATATATTTAATATAATACATTTTAATTGATATTTTAACATTTTATAACATAACATAACATTTTATAACATAACATAACATAACATAACATAACATAACATAACATAACATAACATAACATAACATAACATAACATAACATAACATAACATAACATAACATAACATAACATAACATAACATAACATAACATAACATAATATAATATAGTATAATATAATACAATACAATATAATACAATATATCGTACTACCCTCACAATGATTTGTTAAAAAGGTAATTTATTAAATATAATAGATATTAGCGACTTACATGTGAATGACAGAATTTTTAATAAAATTCTCCACAAAACTATCTTCTTGAGAACTACAACAAATTTCCAAAAAGTTAGAATGTTGACAGAGAACATTTATTAATGATAAACACACTATTTTCACATCATTATCAACTTTCAAATTCAATACCTTTAAATATTTTGTTAAAATATTGTTTTAAAATGTATTTTACCAATTAGTATAAAAATGTTATGGAAATTTTTAGGTGGTTTCTGATGATACAAAGTTACAATAACTAAGCCATAAAAATTTAGAAACGAAGTTATAAGAAACTAGCTTGTTCGAAAACTTTGACTATGGGCATTTTTGCAAATAAACTACAAAGAGAAATTAGAAGAAAAGGTTTATTTATTAATTATACTTCCATTTAATGTAACTAATACTTTCCACATTCATAACTTTTACTTTCCATATTCATAACTTTTATTTTCAACTCTGCATTAGGCAAAATTTGATTTACAGATTAAAAAAAGTTTGTAATTTGAAATGATTTTAGCAAAAATATATTTAAAAGTTATAATTGGAGAAAGCCTTGCAGGGCAAAATTTGACTAAAAAAGGAAAGTTACAACAGCTGAAAAAAGTTGATACAGCTATATATATATATATGTATCATCTATTATATCCACATTGTCTACAAAGTCGCCCAACTTTGAAATAACCCAGGATTGAAAGCAAAAAAAGTATTCAATTTGGTTTAAAAAATTTTGGAGCTGCCATGCGCATCAAATTCCCATAGAATTTCACCTCTACAATTTTCAGTGCGGTTATCGTCGGTATCCTCCCGTTAGGCGACCGAAGTTTTCAATTAAAATTTGTCTTGATAATCTGTTCTGAACAACCGATTAACTGAACAACAGTCGATTCCGTCGATTTTTTTCAAGTAGAAAATTCATATATGGTAATTAATTGCTAACAAAATGTGAAAATGAATAGTATTCGCTCTTTATAATCGTTGGTAAGATGTCACACCATATGACAACTCCATCAATTGTAAGAATGAAATGTTGAAGTTATGAGGTTTTACAAAATATTGCAAAGTATTAACGAGAATTAATAAACTGAAAATATTAAATAGTTCACTTGAATTGAATAAAAATTGTCAAATTACATTCACCTCTGCTTACCTTAACATAACTATTTAACAGCTGAAACTGCGGAGCGAGCACACTGAAATCATCATTTATCTGTTTGTTTACGAGTTGGAATTTGTATTGATCTGCGTAGATTAAAACACCATTTGCAATAAGAAAACAATATCATTCGCTATTAACAAGTCTATTAAACCTACAAATTATTTATGATTAAAAGTACCAAATAGATATAAATGAAAAAAAACTTTTACTTTATAAATTACTAATTCAAAGTAATTGATATTAAAAATATAAATTTTTTGAATAGGCAAAAGTAAAAAATTTAGTAGTTAGTAGTAATAAAATAAATTGAGTACCACATTTTTCAATAATTGAAGGATGGTCGTCTTTTTTTAAAGGTAATTTCTTTTCAGCAACAATGAATTTTATTATGCAGTAACTCTTTTTCATGTATTTTAAAAATCTTTTAGATCGATTTGGCATGTTTTCAAGAAGAAGAGAATTCATAGATGACAATAAACCAAGTAAACTTTGATTAAGTTTATCAAACACATTTTTATTTGGCTCAAGTTTTTGAATTATCAACTGTGAAAAAAAAACTAGCAAATATTTTTTATATTTGAACTAATTCAAAATACCTGCTGTGAAACAATATCCAGCATTAAAATAAAATTGTTGTAATAATAACTTTTTTCACTTTCTTTACATTTTTCATTCAAATCAGATATTTTAATATGGACACATTGTGAAAACATTTCAATTAAAACATTGACGTTAACGTATATTTTCATTATTGTTAACATCTTATAATTAAAAATTATTTTAATATATTTTAAACTTCTAGAATTAAATAAATTTGTCAAATGTAAACCTTTAACCAAAGTAAAGTCTGACGATGAACTTTTGGCGATATACTTTTAAAACGCTGGTTTGCAAAGAAAAACATATCCTTTATACTAAATGTTGTTGCTCGTATATTAACATCAAACAATTTCCTTTAATAAAAATTGTATCATTGAAAATTTGAAAGTTTGTGGGTTTATACTAAATGTTGTTGCTCGTATATTAACATCAAACAATTTCCTTTAATAAAAATTGTATCATTGAAAATTTGAAAGTTTGTGGGTTTGATAAGTCCATCAAAAATAAAGTAAATGTGAAAAATCTATCGATGATATTTTTTAAAAATAACTTGGAATATTGAAAAAATAATATAACGTGTCGAAATATTTATCGAATTAGGTGTCATACAAAACTGATTAAATTAAAAAAAAATGAATTAAAGGGTGTTTAATTAGTTACAATATTTAACAGCATTATGGTTATTTCAATAATTGTACTAACTGAATTAACATAATTAACTGAAAATGGATAAAATTTGTTGAAAACTATTAAAGTCCAATCCAATTGATTTGAAAAATAAATTGCTGTGAAAAAATTAAAACCTGTTAAGGTGGCATAAAAATTATGTTAAAATACTTAAAAAACATCTGAGTATTGTAAGATCAGGCATTCCTGAACAAATTCAAATGAATTAAAATATTTTGAAAAACCTATCCTTTATTGAAATTTTAAAAACAACCAAAATTTACATCTAAGAAAAAAATTGTAAATAAACAAAAACCAATGAACGGATTTATCTAAGTTTTGTCAGATGTATATCTTGTGTGAAAAGTTGCGTGAAAAATAGAAACTAATTTGAAACAGAAAAAACTTTAAAAATTTCAGAAAATAGTTTTTCTAATTCATTTGAATAAATAAGAATAGAAAAAACTTTTGATATAAAATATAAGATTAGTTAAATATTTCATTTAAACAGGCTTGAGTTTATAAACAATTTATAAACTTTATGAAGATTTAAATATTTTAAAATAAAATAATTTATTACTTGAATTTGACAATTTCAGGACGGTTTTCGGTATAAAAAATCAAAATATCATTAAATATTGTTGAGATGCGTCACATTAACGATCTTTGTTCAAGAATGCAGCACGGACTGTACGATCAATATTGACGTTCTGCCGGAGATGTTGACGATGGAACGCGAAAGAACGAGCGATGCCGATGGCACTAAGAGCTCTGTGCTGAAGGTGTTACAATCGACTCTTAATAAGGATCGTGACAAACAATGGAAACAAAAACAAAAAATCTACTTAACACAGCTCGATCACCATATGCAGAAACCAGAGAAAACTGTCCAACAACTAAAAAAAACTAGAGAGGCTGACCCAGCTGCAAACCCAACAGGTACCCTGGAATTCAAAGAGAACGACAACAAAAGCGTTGATTCAATTACCGCGGTTTCGGATAAAAAAATTCTCTAAACTAGGCGGATTTTGCAGTTTGTGGAGTTTGCGTTATTCAGGTGTGTTATTCAAAAAACCGTCCGTAAAAATAAATTTTTAATTTTCAAAAATTTTAAGAATAAACAAATTTTGTTTTTTCATTCGTTTGCACGATGTTTGAGCGCTGTTACGGCTAAAGTTCGAGTGGGATGGATGAAATTTACGGAACTGGGTGGGGTAACCTATTGTGTGGAAAGAAATGGTCAGTGAAGATGAAATGGAGGGTATATAAAGCATGTGTGAGAGCAGCGATGGTATATGGTGGTGAAACTTGGGTGTTGAGGAGAAAAGAGGAAAGTGTACTGCAGAGGGCTGAAAGAGCTATGGTGAGGATGATGTGTGGGGTTAAAGCGAAGGATAGGAGGAGTAGTACAGAGCCGATGTCGATGATGGAACTGAATAAGGACATTGTGACATCGATAAGGATATCCGAGATTACGGTGGTATGGACATGTGTTGAGAAGGGATGAAAGGGTTGGGATTAGGTGAGCGTTGGAGTTCGAGGTTGATGGAGTGATAGGAAGGTGTCGTCCGCGATTGGGATGGAGAGAGCAGGTGGAGAAGGGCAGAGTGAAAGCGGAGTTGCGTGATACTGAGGCGAGTGACAGATGTGAATGGCGTCGAGGGGTATTTCGGTTTCATCATAGGTACCCAAACGGCAACCCCCAATCTCAGGAAAAATGTCGTCTAAACGTGTGTTGTTGTTTGGTTGAGCGTGATGGATGATAAAATATAAGGGCAATCTTTTTTATGCCTATTCGATAAATCACCAAATCTTCGTTAACAATCTGGTAACAAAATCCTGAAGGAACAGCATTTTCTAATTTCAGACGCTCCAACAATTCATTTAATGATAATTCTTTGTTTTTAACGTGTACTTTTTTAAAATTACTATAAATACCAGATGAACTACATATAACAACATGACAAACTCTATTACACTGATGATAGTAAAGGTTACCGAAAAAAGCTTTTAATTAAATGTACATATGAAAAATGCAGTCTTAAATAATTAAAAATTTTATAATAAATTTAAATAAATTGATATATATATATATATATAAATAAATAAATATATATATAAAGTATACCCTATATATATATAGATATAATATATAAATATATATTAGATATAATATATATATATATATATATATATATATACACCATCTCTCACTACGATGAACGAAAAGATCAATATATATATATATCAAATCAAATCAAATTTTCTATTTATATAGCGCCAATTATAATTGCTTCTCATCAGCGCTCTCCTCCGATTGAAGCATGTTGCAATATATATTTTTTATTCAGCAGAGTAACAATACGTCTCTATCGACCAAAAATTACTGTGAATTACTTTAAAAAAACACCTTAGTTTGCAATATTGTCTACTTAGATAATTTGCAACAAGTTGGTGTATGAACTCGGGCTACTGATGAGTTCCTAGTAGGTCGTCCAGCCTAGAACGAGTTGGGTGTATACGGAAATGAACCTTTGGTCTTGATGAGAGATGGTGTACTTTATGTACTGGCCGACAGTCGGAAATTCTGACTATAAATATATAAAATATATCTTTTTTTTGTTATATATATATATATATATATATGTACATATTTTTTATGTTGTATATATATATAAATATATATATATTTCTATGTTGTATATATATATATATATATATATATATATATATATATATATATATATATATATATGTTGTATGGAGAAGATATTTTATGCAGTCAATCAATCTTCGTTTAGCGTCCAGAGACCCGGTTCCCTGAGGTAGGACGTTGTTTTCTTTGCCATCAACTTTTTGCGCCAAATTAGACGATCAGCTGTATCTATTTCATTTAAATTTAGAGCTTTCATGTCTTGCTCAATTGTTTGCGACCAGGACTTCTTTGGACGGCCTTTGGGACGTGTACCAGGTACTTCAACATCTGCAAGAGAAGTTATGGCACTGTTTCCACTTCGTTTAACATGACCAAACCACCTCAGACGGTGTGGCCGGCATTCATCCTTTATATCATCTAAACCAGCACGACGCAAGATTTCGGTAGAGGTTCTTTGATGTTTTGTTCCAGTTTGGTTGTTATTGGCCATGTTTCTGCACCATATAACAACACCGGACGTATCACAGATTTATAAAGTCTTGACCGTAGTGGTAGTGGGATGTCACGCCGCATCAATATAGAGATGCCATTTATTCCAGGCTGCACGCATGCGTGCTCGAACGGCAGCTTCAGCTGTTCCAGTACAATCCAGA
>NW_008705460.1:197227-199818 GCF_000326865.2 Helobdella robusta | reverse complement strand
TCCAGTTGATTGTAAATCATCTTCAAGTTTCTCTAGTTCAAAACCAAAATTGCAGTTTGTTTAATGCATGATAGAACAGAAAATTTTTTTTCGGTTTTCCTATACCATCTTCGGTGTTCAAATTGATATGTTGTGGTTGCGTCCAGATAATCCATCGTTTCAATATCTAGGGGATATTGAAACGATGGATTATCTGGACGCAACCACAACATATCAATTTGAACACCGAAGATGGTATAGGAAAACCGAAAAAAAATTTTCTGTTCTATCATGCATTAAACAAACAAAAATTTTGGTTTTGAACTAAAGAAACTTGAAAATGATTTACAATCAACTGTTAGAGAAATCTAAAAGTTATATATATATATTGTCGGAAATTTTATATAATAAAAAACATGAATGAGGAGATTTTTAAATTTAATAAAATGATAAGGAGGAGGTTTTCAAAGGATGACAAAGCCCCACGTTGGGCGCCAATTGTCGGAAATTTTATATAATAAAAAACATGAATGAGGAGATTTTTAAATTTAATAAAATGATAAGGAGGAGGTTTTCAAAGGATGACAAAGCCCCAAGTTGGGCGCCAATTGTCGGAAAATTTATAAATGAAAACAATTGAAACAACTGGTGGTGTGAGGTAATCTCCTCCTCTATCTTTCTCAGGGAATTTTTGTATGGTCCGACAATAATTTTTGTGTATATTTTTATCGTGAGTTCGACCAGTCCTGTGTGGCACTGGGCTTTTTCGAATTATATGATTTTACTGAGTAACACACGAACGCGTAAAAATATTCGATAACAATTTTATTAATCGACGGAAGTAAATAAAAGGAATTGAACTAATGAACTCTATAATAATGTAAATGTCAATGAACAAACTGGAATACAGGACTTAGAACCCTTCTTGTTGGGTCTTCAACTTGGGATATGTTTCTTGCCGTTTAATCGTAAAACCTCGACGTGTGTATCCGATGGTGATGTCGATACAACTCCAAGAAATAAATAAAAAAATGAATCACAAAAATCGGAGCCTATGGAAATTCCAAGCTGCGTGTGAAACTATACCAATGAGTATAGAATCCAGCAAAGAACCCTAAGTCCACAAATAGCACAAGAAACAAAACAACGAGGCGGATTCGTTTTCACAGAACCCAAGGCCTGTTTTCACTGGGCCTGTCTGTCAGTCGGTCGGCTTTCGCACAACCCTGGCCTGTTTTCACTGGGCCGTCGAGTCTGATCGGCTTTCGCAAGACCAAGGGCCTGTTTTCACTGGGCCTGTCAGTCAGTCGGTCGGCTTTCGCACAACCCTGGCCTGTTTTCACTGGGCCGTCGAGTCTGATCGGCTTTCGCAAGACCAAGGGCCTGTTTTCACTGGGCCTGTCAGTCAGTCGGTCGGCTTTCGCACAACCCTGGCCTGTTTTCACTGGGCCGTCGAGTCTGATCGGCTTTCGCACGACCAACACAAAACAACAAGAGTCAGAACAACACTGGAAACAAATTGTGTGACTCTAGTACGCGTGCGAAACTATGCCAATGAGCATAGAGTCTCGTACCAAATCCACTTTTGAGAACTTAAGACGTTTCTAAAACTATGCCAATGAGCATAGAATCACGCGTTAAGTCTCTTAGATACCAGAATAGGCACTGATTATTCGAAGCTGCCTCACTAGTCAACTCCCCTATTTTCACACCCTTCCTTATCAAAGCAAAATTAGATTTTGTTTCGGGTGTTTTAAAAACATAAAAATTTCCAAGGTATGTCTAATTAATAAAAAAAACTACTAATTAAATTTTAAAATAATTTGTAATAATTTATGACGTCATCTAAATTGCAAAACAAAAAAAAAATCGTCGTCACCTATCGAGTAAATTAACTTGCACCATACCCCCTATCGAGTGAATAAATTTCGCGTTGAAAATTTTGCAGTATTTTTAGTCAGTATTATTTCATAATTCTGACACTTTCCACCACCCCCTCTTTCTGGTTGAAATAAGGTATGGCGAGCAAATTGTACAGTTCAAATGATAGTTCTCTATATAATGGCATATGCATAAAATAACAAAACAATGACATTTGTCTGAAAATTGTACAGTTCAAATAAGTCTCTATATAATGGCACATGCATAACAACAAACAAAATTAAAATTAAACAAAACACAGGAAACAAAAAAAAAAAACATTGTTTTCATACATGCTTCAATTTATTTATGTGTACGACAATGGTTTTATAACCATTACACTTCTTAATCTCAAAATTTACATCACTTATTTTTCTTGAAATCATGTAAGGGCCGTCATATAACTTTGTCCCCTTAGGATACTTATTTTTAACGTGCTTTGGATTATAATAATAAACCATTTGTCCTTCTGAAAATTGTTTATCCTTTACTCTTAAGTCATACTGTGCAAGTAATATTTTAACATCTTTTTCTTTATCAACAAATTGACCCAAATCTGGTACTACTGAATGTTTGATGACGTCTTTAATTAAGGATAGGTCTTTGTTCTGCAACCCAATCAACACCGTTTTCTACTTTGTCTTCTGTTATAACACCCACATACTGCTCTCGATAATCCATCAGCGTTTGAT
>NW_008705460.1:196094-197143 GCF_000326865.2 Helobdella robusta | reverse complement strand
GTAATTGGGTCCGTTCCGATCCCTTTATCACTAACTATATAACCTAAACAGCTAACTGATTTCTGCATTAAATGACACTTCGACGGTTTGAGCTTTAAATTTGCCTGGTGCAATCTTTGAAACAACAGTTCTAATCTTTTTAAATGTTCGTTTAAATTTTTACTAAATATGATTATATCGTCTAAGTTTTAAAACTAAACAGGTTTCAAAATTTAATCCTATCATGATATTATCCATTAATCTTTGAAATGTGGCAGGGGCATTACAAAGTCCAAATGGCATTCTGGGAAATCTGAAGGTACCGCGATGACAAACAAACGTGGTCTTATTTCTGTCTTTAGGATGAACTTCAACCTGATGATATCCTGATCTTAAATCGAATGAACTGAACCATTGGGATCCAGACAACAAATCGAGACATGAGTCTATTCGAGGAAGTGGATACACATCTTTAATCGTTATTTCATTTAACTTTCTATAATCTACACAGAATCTGTAGGAATTATCTTTCTTTTTAACTAATACTAAATTAGAAGCCCATTCGCTCTGACAAGGTTCTATAACTTTTTGCTGTAACATCTCTTCTAACAAATTGTCAATGATTGGTAGATGTGCTCTAGGTTGCGGTCGCAATGCTTGGCGAAATGGTCTGTTTGCTCCGGTATCAATTTCATGTTGCGTTACATTAGTTCTTCCTAAATCAAACTCGCTTAATGAGAGAATATTTTTATACTTCAGCAACAACTTTCTCAAGTTACCACGAATATTATTTGGAACACTGGAATGTACCTCATCAACTATTGTTTTTATAGTCTCATCATATTCTTTGGTGGGCTTGTTATTTGATTCTTGAACTTCATCATCAACTACAACTACTTCATGTAATTTGGTGATTACTTGATCCTTAGGTATTTCAACTTTCTCATCGGATATGTTACATACTCTAATACTCGTAGACGGTTTATTGACATCAATTAATGATCTCGCAGTTAACAAATTGTTTTTGATTTTATTTATGCTAGTTGACCATGCTGTTTCTGTCCAAAGGC
>NW_008705460.1:185755-190270 GCF_000326865.2 Helobdella robusta | reverse complement strand
TAAATTGATATGTTTTTTAAATAAAAAATACAGCGAGCAAAATATTTTGCAGGTAAGAATGATACTAAAATAATTTGAGAAACGCGTAACTAAACTATATTTACTATTTCATATATAAATCAGTAAAATAAACCAAACCTTAACAATATTTTGAAATCAAATATTTGTTCTTTATTAACTTCAGTTCTTATTGCTTCCAACCAAAATGGAATAACGTAGTCCCAAACCTGTATTTTTATATCAAATTGTTAAAAATGCTTCACAAATGTTTACTATTTCCTATTTAATTTAATTTAAAATACAAAACATTTTTATTCGATATAAATATTTAAAATTCATTTAAACAAAATTCACGATTTTGAGGAAATAAACTCAAAATCTAAAGAACTACTTATAGGTAAACTCCCAAACATGCTATCGGATTCCAACAAGCCACACAAAAAATTACAAATATTAAGAAGATACATCAAACTCCAGTGGGCGTTCGATCTTCCGTTGGCGGTCCATTTTATGTCTGTTATTAGGCTGTTTAAAGCAACTGAAATGTCAAGTGAATAAGGTTGTCTTAGGCAAATCCATGTGGAGGTACAGTAGCTTGAGTTGCCAGTTCTTATCCACGAACGATATGAATATTTAATAGCAAAGAAGATCACGAGCATAGATGTCTTTTTGTTCTTTTTCGTGCCTTATCCTTTCAGGACATTGGCGACCATCGACCTCCACAAAACCTGAATTTTGTAAGAGTTGAAATGTGGTGATATTCAACAAGTGACACAAAAACTTCACCAATGTTATTTGTTGTTGACCGCGATCTCTTTTCCCTGCAATCTTTTCAGTAGTTCTCAGATTTTCCATTCTTTCCTTCCGCGTGATGTAACCAAAAAGCTGCCCCGTCAGATTATATGTAGTAATTCCTCTTTTTATAACCGGACTGTTTTAATACGTTCTCATTCGAAGTATGAGAGGTCCAACTAATTTTCATAATTTTTCTCAAAAAAAATCTCAGCAGCTTTAATCATATATGTCACCAAGTAATATTAAATTTGGTATTGAAAGGAGAAAAAAATAGAAACTTTGAAATTTGTTGTCATGAACTATGAGGTGCAATGTAGATGGTTATGAAGTTGATAGTTTGATATTCAATGTTGTTAGTTTTCTTGCTGTTCAATGACATCAAATTCTGGAAGTTGCATGGTGGTAATAGAATGCCGTTGAGTATGAGAACCGCTTTTTTCACATTTTCTGTCGGTACGGTTGATCGTGCAAAAAAACTTTTTCAGTGTTATGAAAGTTTAGTTTCTTGCTTTCCTAGTATTTGAATGTTGTTGTTTATGGAGTGTTCTAACTCGTTTCATTTGTTTTGGATTAAATTGCAAAATTTTTAGCATTATTAAATAATATTTGTAAATTTTTAAAGATTTTGAAATTTTTTTCATTCTGGAAGCTAGCAGCATTGTTTTTGAAAATGTTGCTATTATTGCTGATAAATGCTGGAAATAAGATGATAAAACTATTTTTGGTGTTGGTTGGTTGAATGCTGAAGAAAAAATAATAAAACTATTTTTAATGATGGTTGATATCTTCGGTGGAAAACTCATCGTAGCACTTGTGTAGAGGAAATGGTAATGCAAAGGGATCGAAATTACAAATATTACGAAAATATATTCAAGCCATTCAGCGTTTCATTCTTCGCAGTGACCTCAAAACACACACTAATGAAGAAATAAAATGTTTACCCAATAAATCTTAAAACAGATGTATCAAAATAGAAAACCTCCTTCTTGGTTCAGCACTATTGGCGGATCATCGTAGGACGGTGTTGTTCAGAAAGAGTGGTCAACGGTTTGTCGAAACATTGATATAAAGTTGTTGAAGTCTCTTTTCGAGGTTTTGTTACTTTTATTGACTTCATCGCATCCCTACCAATAAGTGAGGCCGTTGTTCCAGAAAAAAATTGGTACAACTATGCTGTGTTTGCCCAATTTGAAAAATTTTCCCGTAGTTTAACGTAAATTAAAAAATGTTGTCAACAATTTTCGAAATAGACAGTTTGAAATACAAGTTTTTGTGGAAGGTTCAAGTATTATTTTTAGTACACATTTTCGGTAAATAATGGGAATGACGAAACTTTTTTCATCTCTGATCATTTTTAAGAATTATATCATATGTAAATTTAATCTAAAAAAATTAAACACATTGAAACTCGAATTTTTTTTTAAAAACTTCATATTATCATAAAGAAAATCACTGCAAAACATTTTACTTCGAACGTTTAATTAATTTATATAAAACATGTTCATTCGGCTTTATCCTTTCATAATAATCTAATCCTGTCACTAATACCTTCACTTAATAATAACGTTTAAACTTAAAAAATTGACGTTTTCATTAGTTTGTGCTTTTAACAAATCCTAACCTCATATTATATTTAATTTACTGTTATTTAATAATCATTTCATTCACTTTATATGTACACATAAATACTTGGGGAAAAATAATATATTATGAAAATTTTATTCTACAGTGCACAAAAAGACTGAAGAACGTTATGAATGCTATCGCTACGTGTTTGTGTAGCAATTAAAAGCCGAAAATAAAAATTACGATATTCCCAATTTAACTATGGACCATTTGTTAAAAACCAACTCTGTTAAAATTAACTTAACTTCAATCAACCTAATTATAATACTATATTCATAAACAATAAATAGAAAAATAAATTTCAATAATATATCCCAGAAAATGATGCACTGACATCGAAACGTAAGAAAAAAAAGACTTGGAAATTTAATTCTCGATTTGGATAATGAAAATAAAAAACTAATTAGAAAATTGAAAAACTTGAAAACGAAAAGAAACAACCTGGTAAATTCGATTAAGTTCAAAAAAATATGTATTCAAGAAAACATATTGTCTAAATACACAGATATAAATATATAACGTATGAATGATTAATTAATTAAAATCCATCGTTAAATCTATTTACCGACAATAAATTTAAGTGTCAATAAAAACATAATAAAATAAATGTGAAAGAATGACTCTATTATAAATGAAAACTCATTTTTTTAAAAATGATAGAATAAAATACATATTGAAATGTTTAAAAAACCTGTAAATTGATAACGTCGTAAGGCATCAGACAAAGCAAACGTTTTAACCCTTCTTTAAGTCGTGTAGTTGAAGAGGAAACAACATCACTTTATAAGGGTAAAATTATTAGTTATAAAAATTGCAAAAACTGGTATCCTTTCAGTTTAAAAACAGTTTTTTGGTTTTTGCAACTTTTTATGTAAAAATGTTATGAATCGTTATGAAAAAGTAATGACCTACATACAGTTACCTGCGTTAAATATTAAACTGAAAAAGTTATATTTTTCGAACATATACTTCAAAATCATTAATGCTTACTAGTGCTGGAAATTTAACAAAATTAAATTTTCTTGGTTTTAATGGGAATCCCATAAAAATAAAATTAAATGCACACGCACAATTTTAAAAACTTTCATCAATAAATTGCAAAGAACGACAAAATTATAAAATGAAAATCAAGAATTTATTCCACACATTTTTAAAAGCTTTGAAAGCTGCCACACTTTCCAAAAAAAAACACTCAAAACAAATAAACTGGGATGAACAAATATAGTTTTTTCTAATCATCATTTACATATAAAAAGATAAGATTAACTGCTGAAAAGAATTAAGGAAGGAACTAAAAATCATAGTAAAAAAGGAACGGATATGAGTATTTTAGTTTAGATAAGATATTTTTAATTGAATTTAATTAGGCAAAAAATCATTGTGATTAATTAACTAATTGCTATCATATTAAACAAAACTCACTAACAAGCTTGAAGCAACTTTAAAACACTCTAAAGGGTGAGGAAGTAAACACGCAGTTACTAAGTCAACTTGAGAATGAACGGACTCGAGTAGCCATGGAAGCAAGTACTGTAATATATATATATATATATATATATATATATATATATATATATATATATATATATATAATAAGAACAGCAGCAACAACAACAACAGTAATAGTAATAATAATAATAATGATAATAACAATGACAATGATAATAATATAAACTTGAAAACTTTTTATTTTGTTGATTTACTTTATGGCCGTTTTTTCAGTAATTTTTAAAATTTTAATTTATTTTGTTTAATTCTAATATATATCTACGTAAATAATTTAAAGTTAATTTGATCAATATGATAAATATATAGTATATAATAATTAATAATAATATTTTCAAATATTATTTGTTTCGCGCTTAAAATTAAGTTATACTGTATGAGGTCATTTGTTTATAAACGGTAATTTTCGTTATTATTTAAAAATATTTTGCACTGACGATGATATATTTTATATCGAAAAAGCTTTTTGCAATTATTTATATTAATAAACATGAACAATAATAATTTTAGTTTTTTATTTAATAAATTAAATAATTATAATAAAATTTTAATTAGAAAACTTGAAAAATTAATGTATAAACATAATAA
>NW_008705460.1:125754-185705 GCF_000326865.2 Helobdella robusta | reverse complement strand
TTAATTGTCAACCAGTGTAGTTCATTCAAAATCGGTGTCACGTGATCATACTTCAAACCACCAGCAACGAGTTTTGCAGCTCTGTTCTGCACCGACTGAAGGACGGCAATTGATGATTCCGGCAATTTGTAGAACAAACTGTTGCAGTAGTCCAAACGAGATGTGATGAAGGCGTGGACCAACGTTTCCAAAGTAGTTCTATCCAACGAATGTCGAATTTTATACATGCTTCTAAGGTGGATAAGACTTGATGTACAGATCTTTTTGATGTGATTTTTCATTGATAACTTGTTGTCAAGCAAAACACCCAGGTTGGAAGCAGTATCAGCTAATGGTATATCAACATCTCCTATTTTAACAGAACTAAAATCAATTTTCAGCAATTGCTGCCACGTTCCAACCGGAAGTAATTGAGTTTTGCATTCGTTTAGTTTTAACGAGTTTGATGACATCCAACGTCCTACCTCTGATAAACATCCGATAAATCTCTCAACTTCAGTTTTAAACAAACAAGGAGAACTAGTAACCAGCACCTGAATATCATCCGCAAATGCATGGCAGACATATCCGTAGGAGCTGATTATTTTGGTAATTTCCGACGTGTACAGGAGAAAAAGAACGGGTCCCAAAACTGAGCCTTGAGGTACCCCTGACGTTATGATGGAAACCTCTGATACTGAGTCATTAAATGAAATCTGTTGTGTCCGATTTGATAAGTATGATTCAAACCATCTGTATACATTATTCGTTACCCCGTAATTCTGACGCAGTTTTGCCAGAAGAACATCATGGTTGACGCAGTCGAACGCTGCCGACATATCCAAAAACGATAGTAATGATATTCTCTGAGCATCTGCAGCGGCGAATAAACTTGATAGGACATTCAATAATGCAGTTTCGGTTGAATGAAACTTCCTGTATCCTGATTGATTGAGAGGCATTAAATTGTTTTCTGTTAGATGATTCAACAAAAACTTGAGAACAACGCGCTCCATGATCTTTGAGATAAACAGAAGGTTGGATATCGGCCTGTAGCTTGCAACATCGTTGACATCACCATTGGCTTTTTTTAAAATCGGGACAACTGTAGCATGTTTGAACCCAGCAGGAAATTTACCCAACCTCAGGCAGAGATTGAAAAAACTTGTAAGAAAGCAGATAAACAAGTGTATATATTTCTTAAAAATATGCGTCGGAAAAATATCTTGTGAACTTGTTTTTGAAGGAGAATTCATTATGATGCCTTTAAGTTCGGTTTCTGTTATTTCTGGAAAATCTGCCAATGAAACAAGATTTGTAACATGACTGTGATGTGCTGACGGAACCAAAACGTTGGTAGACATTATAATCTTGTTGATCTTGTCTGTGAAGAACTGCATGAATTGAGAAGCTTTTAATCATCGGATTTATTACTTTGTTTATTTCTACACAAAACCCTGTTCACAATCTGCCAGCAATTTTTGGATTTGTTGTTAGCTTTGACCAAATTTTTCCAGTAACTTGAACGTTTTTTAGAATAAAGTTTATTTCTTTCTGACAAAGAAACCAACCAGTCATTTCGATGATCAGTCGTCGAGTGATTTCTATATGACCTTTCCATCCGCCTGCAAGTTAGTTTAGTCCGTCGACAATCATCATCAAACCAAGGTGCCATACTCTCTCCTCTGTTATAAATCAAACGCCAAGGCCAAGTCTGTCGACAATTTTTTTTAACTCGTCGTTAAACATTTTTAATTCAATCTCGACATCGTTACTCTGACAAGGCCCAGAGACTGGAGAATCCAAAACAGCCCTAGTCAGTTGATTTCCGTCCAGACTTTTCCATGACCTGACATGTCTCGCAGTTATTTTACGAAATGTCTGAATCAATGTTTCAACTGTTATTAAACTGTGGTCAGACATCACACCGCTTGGAAATATTTTTATGTTGGTAACAGGAAAGTCACAAGAACTGATTACCAAATCCAAAGTACCACCCAACACATGTGTTGGTTCGTTAATGTGGTTGACTAACTGGAAGGTTTCAAATACCTCACCCAATCGGATGGAATATGGATCATCAGTTCTTTCGAGATGTACATTAAAATCTCCCATGAGCAAAACGTTAGAACCCAAGACTGTAATCTGCTCTAAAACTAAAACCAGTTCTTGAAAAAATAAAACAGACAGTTGTGCTGAGCCAGGTCGATATATAGCAATCAGAATGAATGTACTTCCGTTGACCCAAAATTGGATAGCAACAGCTTCAAGTGTAGTAAGTTGTGGAAGAATTATTTTTTTGTACTTGAAATGAATGTATATATACATACATATATGTATGTATATATACTGCTGTTGCTATATATATATATATATATATATATATATATATTCCCTTAATTTTTATAAACCCATCATGCACAATTATTTTCCAAATTCAAAAACAAAAATAGCCCTATCTGCATGATGAATTTAGATAATAATAGTTCTATTTTTAATAAATTTGCATGATGAATTTGGATAATAAATTATTTTTAATAAATTGAATAATTTCCAGTAAATTCTAGTAAGGAAAATTAAAAAGACAAACTAAATTGGTTAATGCCAACAATTCGCTTGAATTATTAGATAAAACAATACTGTATAATATATATAATCTATAGCATGACAGTTCCGCTATACAAAGGCAAAGGTGATCCATTGAACTGTTCATCATATCGGGGTATACGACCGTTAGAACACTCCCTAAAAATTGTCGAGAAAATCATTGAGAGAAGATTAACGTCGTGCATCACAATCGGAAATTATCAATTTGATTTCCTATTGGGGAAATCAACAATTGGTGCAATTCACATTCTTCGGCAACTGCAAGAGAAGCACCTCGCAAACCATTAACAACTATCACACATTTTTGTTGACCTTGAAAAAGCATTTGATCGGGTTCCCCGTGAAGCAATCAGATGGAGTCTACTTCGACAACTCATTCCAGAATATCTTGTTCGACTTGAAATGAAATGAATACAACTGATCGTCTAATTTGGCGCAAAAGTTGATGGAAAAGAAAACAACGTCCTACCTCGGGGAACTGGGTCTCTGGACGCTAAACGAAGATTTATTAGAATGTAACGGTATCCAACATTTGATTCAGGAAATGAGGAAATGATCCGAAATTGTCATTGGCAACTCTTCGAAAGTTGAAACACCAACATTATAGATTTGCATTTTTCCTCGTAACCTCCTTTTGGAACCTTTCAATGCTGCGCATGTATTATATTTTCGACACCAACTTTTCACATCTTTTCGAGCATTAACCCAGTAAAACCTCTCACGTATTGTATCAAGCGTCTTATTAACTACAAGATGTCACTCTGATGAGCCACCATGCATTTCTATAAAAATTTCTACAATTTTACTCCTTGGTACCACAATCTGCATGCATCCATCTGTTGATTCCCATTTCCGTTTAGGCAATCCACCTTCCAAAAGCAACGAGTCCCACTGAGCCCAGTAGTTTTTCAACGATTTTATTCCTTGGTACCACAATCTGTATGCATCCATCTGTTGATTCCCATTTCAGTTTAGGCAACCCATCTTCCAAAAGCAACGAGTCCCACTGAGCCCAGTAGTTTTTCAACAACCTACCAAATTCAGATATGTCTTGCCATTCGAGTCGCTGGCCTGATTTCTTCCATGCAATGACAATGTAAGCGCTTGCCAGTTTTTTCGGAGTCCATCCTGTATCTGCCGTTATCGTAACTTTTAGAACATTTTTTGTAATTTGTATTTTCTCTTCCAGTCGACTGTTTACCAGATTGCATATTTGCAACACATCTTGACCTAGTAAACAGAGTCGTCGAGAAAGAACATCGGCATTGTTGTGGGAGGTCCCTTTACAGTGCATAATTTCAAAGTCGTACATTTGTAATCGTTTCAATCATAGTGCCACTTGTCCTTCTGGATCTTTGAAATTGAGCAACCACTTTAACGCCATTTTTGTCCATAGAGATACTTGTGGGAATGTTTTGTTACCCTGACCATCGCTAGCAACTCTTTTCTGGTTACGCACGCAGTAGTTACGTTCAGGCTTTGTAAAACTTTTACTGTGATAGACCAAAACCTTTTCTTCTCCGTAAACAATTTGTGACAAAGCCGCTCTAATCCGTTGCTTGCATCCGTATCTAGCACAAATGGTTTACCTCGGATTTGATATGCTAACAAGAGGGCTTCGCATAAATCTTTTTTTAGTCGTTCAAAAGCTGCTTCAACACAACTCATTCCAAATAAACGCTCGATCATTTCACGTGATTTGATGTAGTGGTCGTGCAACTTTCGCAAAATCCTTTACGAAACGTCGGAAGTAGCTCGCTAATTCGAGAAAATCATTTTTATCATTCGGAGTTAACCAATTTTTTATCATTTCCATTTTACTTGGACCTTTCTTTACTCCATTGAAAGATATGACATGTCCCAAGTAATTCACTTTTTAAGATTCAGGTTAAGTTTGCTGCTCGAAGTCTCAAAAATACATCTCGTAAATTCTCGACATGCTGATTGAACGACTTTTCTAGAACAATTAAATGGTAAAAGTAAACAAAACATGTTTTCCAGGAACTACACATTCCATTAGTCGTTCAAACATAGCACTGTCCAACGGGATTACAGTAAATTGCTACAAACCTGATCCAATTGAAAATGCTGTTTTTTCACGGTCGTTTTCCTTGATCTCTACTTACCATTAGCTTTTCAAGACTAGCGTGAAGAAACAGTGTAAATCGAACAACGTGTCCATGATGTCATCTATCCTTGGTAGTGAATAACTATCTTTTTTAGTCACTTCGTTTAGCTTTCTGTTTTCCATACAAAAGCCGGTGCTGCCGTCTTTTATCTTTACTAGAACAAATGGCGAAGTCCAGGGACTAGTTGACAGTTCCCCTAGGTTTAGCATTGTAGTTATCATCTAGTCCGATTAGCTTCGAGTCCTGAGTATCAATTCGATGAGTAACAAGGCCCGTATTTCCTTGATTATCGTCTCCGGTTGAAAATACTTCTACAAAGTTCGCTATCAAATATTCGGTTTACTTAATATCAATCCTACGTTTATAGTCTCCAAGAAGAAATTGATGCAAAAATTGATCAACAATCAGCAGAAATAAAACGGACGGGAGATCAAATTGATGCAAAAATTGATGCATGTGTGTGAGTGGTGTTTATGTGTTTACAACTAATTTTCTATTTTTGCTTTGTTTACGGCCGAAAGTTGATCGAATTTGGCGTCAATTTTTGCATCAATATGATCTCTCGTCCGTTTTATTTCTGCTGATTGTTATCCAATTAGGACTGCTTCTGCAATTTTAAGATGCGTGTAGTTGCTGTTCTGGTATATTATTTTGGTGTTGCTGTCGAGGATTTCACGGCTAATTGTGATTGAGTGTGTTTAGTCCAAATGAGATTTGAGATTTAAAATTGACAGTCCTAATTGACATCAATAAACCAAAAATAAATATACAACAAAAAATGACAACCTCACTTCCACCCGGCGCTTAACCAACAACGAAAACAAAGAAGTAATAAAAACTAGCATCGTAAATAGTGATAAAGAAGAATGTGATGCTATCGATGAAGAAAAGGAGACCAAAGAAGATGACCAGCCTGACACAATAAAGAAACCTGACACCTAATTCGCATCAAAGTGCAATTTTACAACACCAAAGTTAATTTTTACAACGTCAAAGTTCATCTCGACAAAGTCAATATTTCCCTATATATACAGCAAGGAGCACTGATGATGATTCATTCGGAATCGAAATATGGCCTTATTTGCAGCATGAATTCGAAAAATAAGTTTATTTTGAATTTTAATAAACTAAACGTTCACCAAAAAACTTTAGTGAGAAAAATCGAAAAAACGAACTACAAACATATTAACGCCAAACATTCGGTAGAATTTATAGAATATTGTAAAAATTATGGTCTATTACCAACACACACACACACACACACACACACACACACACACACACACACACACACACACACACACACACACACACACACACACACACAGATATATATATATATATATATATATATATATTGCATAGGCATTGCATATTGTATACATATAAAGTACTGAGGTACACCATGATTGAGTTCATATATAAAGAAGCCTATGCCATTCTATGGGTTTTACAAAAATTTAGAGGTTAGATCTGTATGTCACTTACTGTATTCATACATATCATACCTATAAATACAGATCACAATTTTCTAAGCTATCTTACCGATGTTGTTCATAAAAGTTGATGAGATGGGGTCTAGCGATGCAGGAGTTTACTTACTTATCAAGTATCGAGCAGGATCCAAAAACGCAGCCGACGCAGAGAAGATAGAAGCGAGAAAGGAAAAATACAGGTACGTAGGAGAGGTATGTCAGGGTTCGCGGTTCTCCATTGGTTTATTTGGAACGACTCGAACAAAATTTAGAAAGTAAAATGATACGAAGTTGAAGTTTACATTTGACTGACAATTGTTTCAAATTATTAATTTGAAGTACATGTGAAGTACATATTTTGGTTTTATTCAATTTTTGCATTTTCGTTTAAATATAGATGTATATTCTAACATAAAAAGTTTTTTCGACAATCATTTGTCATCATCAGTGTTGAATAAGGTTTTGGTTTTATGTGTTTGTTTATATAATGTAAAAAACATTATGCTGGATTAAAAAAATTCAACAAAACATGCGGGATGCTAGCCTTATTGAAAGCTAGGGCAAATTAGAAAAGAAAAGTTACTAAAACAAAGTAAAAATGCTGCAATGCGCAGTTACGTAGTTAGTGCCATTCTCGTTACTTCACACACACATCTTTACATCATCAGACGCATTTTCAAAATATTTAAAAAAATAATTTAAAATTCAAAAGAAATTAACAAAAAAATATAAATAAGTAAAAATATAACAAACATTTGACTTGATACGATTTAATGCATTTCCAATCACATCTGTTAGAAATAAATTTAAATTTTTAATATAAGCAAAATTAAAACTGTTATTTAAAAGTACAGTTGAAAGTTAGATAAGAATAGAATCTTATTTCTTAAAGTACGGATACCATTTGGTATGGTTGGATTTTATTTGGTGTGTGGTTAGGGCTCGGTTAGACCATGAATACGATAAAAACTTTTAAACGTTGCACTTTAAATAATTATGTAATTCCTTTCCAGTATCAATTCCAATCTTATTTTGCCAGTTTTTTTCATCGTGGACGCTCATTTACTAACTATGCACTAGCGAGCTCTGTTAATTTCAACCCGTTATACGCCGCGATCGCTTACAATCCGCAGCTAAAAAAACCAACAAGAAGGGTTTAAGCGTAGTTATGAGTAAGTTTCGCGCTACGCCAAACATTTGTAATCCTTTTAATTAATGCTTCATTTATCTCTCTAAGTTATAAAATCTGAGTAACTATGTTTTCTTATGCAGCTCTGACATACGCAAAACTGCTGATATATAATTCCTTACACATTTTAAATCTTAGTGTTATAAAAATACAAGCAAACACTATTTCGTACGGTAACAGGATGTTTTCGCCTCCTGTCAATTTCGCCCTCAAGACGCAAAAAACGATTCACCTTAATTTCATGGTTGGATGTTTCGCCTCTTGTCACGATTAACCTCAAACCGCCCGCGCCTCTTATAATGACGGTGGTGGTAAAAATAAGGTGAGTATATTGAATTTTTTATAAAATAAACTACGATTTATTTTAAATTACGATTACGAATAAATTACTATTACGATGTTAATAGTACTGATGCTAATAATAATAATAACAATAAACTAAACCTAAATGGACTTTGTCGACATTATATTCGGTTTTTTATCATTCTTACTACTAATAATAATAATTATTATTGTTGTTGTTGTTGTTGTTTGCGAATTAATTACATCCTTTGACAGCTATAACCATTAAAATGTATCTAGGTGCGCAAATCAACATCATCATAATACTAGCAGACATACTTAACCAAGATTTTACAACTATGAAAATTTGGGTGAACATCAGCATCCAAAATATGTCACATATATTACATGTACACAGATATACATAAATACAAACACATACACTTAAACACACGAACCTGCCCACCAACACCAAGATATATAAGCATAAACACATAAACATACAAACAAACACATATACATAAACACAAACACCTAAACATATATATACGCACAAACAATCAATCAATCTTCGTTTTGCGTCCAGAGACCCGGTTTCCCGAGGTAGGACGTTGTTTTCTTTGCCATCAACTTTTTGAGCCAAATTAGACGATCGGTTGTATCCATTTCATTTAAATTTAGAGCTCTCATGTTTTGCTCGATTGTTTGCGACCAGGACTTCTTTGGACGGCCTTTGGGACGTGTGTCAGGTTTTTCAACATCTGCAAGAAAAGTTATGGCACTGTTTCCACTTCGTTTGACATGACCAAACCACCGCAGACGGTGTTGCCGGCATTCGTCCTTTATATCATCTAAACCAGCACAACGCAGGATTTCGGTAAATTTGATGTGGTCCTTCAGACTAATTCGTTGCATCCATCGGAGCATATTCATGTAGGTTCGTTGAAGTTGTTGTTCCAGTTTGGTTGTTATTGGCCATGTTTCTGCACCATATAACAACACCGGACGTATCACAGATTTAAAAAGTCTTGATCGTAGTGGTAGTGGGATGTCACGCCGCATCAATATAGAGGCAAGGAGATGCCATTTATTCCAGGCTCGAACGGCAGCTTCAGCTGTTCCAGTACAATCCAGAACATCTCCTAGATATTGAAACGATGTGACTTTCTCTACCTTAATGGCTTCAAAAATAGTGCTATTTCGAATTTGTTGTTGTGGATTGATGCAAGCAGGACAAACAAAATTGGACACTTTAGATAAAGTACCAATTATTTTTAAACAACGTTTGTGACACCACTGGTTACACTGCTGACACTTGATTGAATTGTTAACTACACCAGCTTTACAAACTGAACAGGGCCATCGTCCAGTAGCTTTGGATTGAATGGGTTAATCAGTGTTCATTGCTATACGCACAAACACATGCGGGCAAATAGGTTAGTGGACGAATTATTATTATCATTATTATTATTATAAATATGTTATAATTTTTATTATTAAATAATAATTATAATTATATCCTAATTATAGCAATTATTATCATTATTATTCTATAATTTCAAGTTACTTTCCGGTTTTGCTATAACATTTTCTGATCCAAAAACGCGTTGTTTTGCTAACATTCTGTTAAATTTTCAACTTTTCCAGTTGAAACTAATTTACCATTTTTATTTCCATCCACAATTAAATTGAAGATGATAATAAAAATTTTTTTAAATCTAAGCGAATGCACAATATACGCACAAGCAGTAGAAATTAGCACAAAATTTCATCACGAATTGCAATTATTTTTATAATCAGCACCCGGTTTGTATTTAGCTTTGCATAATTGTAATTTAATTCAAATTTACATTGCAAAAATGTAAACGTTCACCTTCTTTTAAAACAGTAGTAACGTCAAACCAATGAAAGAGGCTAGATAAAATGCGTCCCATCATTTCCTAGATGAAAAATATTTTTTTATTCAAAATATAAATTCTGAAGAAAAAACGTCTAACAAAAGGAACTTGTCCATCTGATGGCACCAATTGAACCAACAGCCATACACCATATCGACTAAGCAATTGATTATTTTCGGAATTGAAACTAATTCCATCATTTTCATCCACTAAATTCCACCTAAATTTGTCGTCAGTTATTTCCAAATATCTTTTATCATTTACAGATTGTGCTTCTTTCAACAAACTGAAAATGAAAAAAAAAAGTTACTTTTTTATTTAATCTAGCATGTTGATAAAATTAAATATTTGAAAACTGAAAATAGCTTAGCTTGCAGCTTAAGCACGCACACAAACACACACGCACTCCGTTTGACATTTAGGAGGACGTTCAAAAAGTTACAATCATTAACAACTAATATATGATCCAGCACCCATTCTGTTACTCTTTCATGTTATGTTTTTCCTGCATTTGCACAACCGCCACTGTCCAACGACTCCTCGTATTTTGAATAAAAAATCCCCTTTACTATCAGTATTCTTTTTCTGGGCCTCCTCGACAACGTTTCTTAATTTAATTCTCTGATCTATGGTCATATCTTGATCTTACCTGAGCAAGATTATAACCTTTACCTTAAATATACTTTTAAACAGTAAATCCTTCATTATTAAATCATCAAACTCTATTAAAATATTCAGTATCTAAGACGGAATCTTCCGTGTGATGATTTCAACATATTGTGATCAATGATACTAATAAAATAAAACTCAGTGTATATTACAACAATTGCAAGACATCACTCCTAGACGATTCTGCCTTGAATCGCAATCATGTAATATAACAATTCAAATGACGACTGTGCGCGTCAACATTCGTATATTGGCTTACGACCACTTCACTATCAAGACGTCACAATGCAAACACAAATCTCACAACCAACACCCGCCAAATTTTTGACAACACAAATACAATTTATCAAAATACCAATACAACACAACAAATCTCAAAATTGCAGAAGCTTTCCTAATATATATCAACGAAAACAACAAATAATAACAATGAGCAATATAATATCGGCGGAACCCAAAGCCAAAAGCAAGAAACAAAGAGGATCCTTCAAAAGCAAGCTGATTACAAAGAAACTAATTAATGCAGCTAAATCTCTAAAAAACAATAACAACATTATAATAAGAAAGCAGACAAAGCACCAATGTATGTAATTATCAACAAAACGGATCATAGAAACAAAATCAACGAATACTGTCCGATAATTCAAAATTCAAATCAATTAAAAAAGACCCAAACACCGAATTAAAAACCAAACTTAATAAAATAATAAAATCAATCAGTGCATCATCAACTAATAATCTAATTCCAGAATCTCGAAAACCAACAATAAACCCCAAACAACCATTCAGCAGAGAATGATTTGATTTCATCATTATCAACTCGACGCCTTATTACTAACTCTAATAACAATGAAGAACAAGGAAATGACAACAACAAAGAAGATGAAGAATACGACACTAAGTTTATTTATATATATGAAGGGTGAGAATTTCCGATCTCATCACGACTAAAAGCGCATTTATGTGAATACCTAACTCGTTCTAGGCTAGACGCGTTTCGTCTTTTATGGGACACCAACTTAATGCAATTATTATTATAGTAGACAATATTGCAAACTAAGGTGTTTTTAAGTAATTCACAGAAAGACGTTTTGGTCAATCGACACGTACTGTTACTCTGCCGAATAAAAAAAATGAGTACATGAAGGGTAAGGTATATATATATATATATATATATATATATATATATATATATATATATATATATATATATATATATATATGTTTTATTTTTATTTTAAAAATTTTATTAACCACAAAAAAAATGGCTTGGAGACCATACAAGCTTATTAAGCTTTATAGGCCACCAAAAAGAAAAACAGAAACAATTTAAAAAATTATCAAGCGCATATACGATAACATAATTTGTTCGTTCAACTGTTTGACACAAAAGCATAGCACACTGCACATAATTTAAACGTTCGTAAAACAAAATGATAATGAAATGAAACTAAAATTTGATCCTTGTAGTGTTATCTAAAATGTGTAAGATCATACAACAAATATATAATTCAAACTAAGGCCAATAAATAAATACTAACATATATTCACGACATGCATTTAAAAAATAACAACAATATAATTAAAATGTTCAATCATATGATTTTGTCTGAACAAACAACAAATTGAATTCAAACTAAGTCCAAGAATAAATATCAACATACATTCAAGACATACATTCAAAAACCAACAGCAATAAACTCAAAAATGTTTAATCATATTATATCAGCATTATAAATTTGAAATAACAAAGATTATTTGGAAACGTATAATATTTTATTAGAAAAATCAGAAATGCTATTTAATAATTTGAATTCTGAAGGCAATCTATTCCAAAGTGAAACCCCGGAGGAGAAAACCGATAATTTACAAATTACTAATCTAGGGTAAGGTTGAACATAATCATTCATTTGTCTTAAAACACGTAACTTTTTATCAGGAGCTTTAAAATGAATGGACAAATTAGGAGGCAATAAATTTTTATAAAATTTAAACATAAATTTTAACAGACCAAAATTATATATTTGTTTAATTGTTAATAGATTAGCTTCTTGGTAAAAACTTGAGACATGGTCATACTTTTTCAAGAAAAAAAGACATCTAACAAAACTATTATAGGCCAATCTCAAAGGATTAAGATGGGTCGTGCAACTATTACCCCATAACATTAAGCCATATGTTAAATACGGATAAATTAAACTGTAATATAATTTTTTAGTGACATCAAAAATAAGCTTGAACATCAATTTACGAATGATACCAGTAATTTTAGAAATTTTACTTGATATGTGCATTATATGATTTAACCATGACAAATTGTCTGTAATTACAAAACCTAAAAATTTATTTGTATACACTCTTTCAATACTGTTATTATCAATTTTAATAGAAATCCCTAAATTATTAGTAACAATCTTAGAACCAAAAATCATATAGTTTGTTTTTTATAATTTATATTTAAGTCATTTGATTTAAACAACAACAACAACACACGTTTAGACGACATTTTCCCCGAGATCGGGGGTTGCCGTTTGGCTACCTATGATGAAACCGAAATACCCCTCGACGCCATTCACATCTGTCACTCGCCTCAGTATCACGCAACCCCGCTTTCACCCTGTCCTTCTCCACCTGCTCTCTCCATTCCAATCGCGGACGACCCCTTCCTACCACTCCTTCAACCTCGAACTCCAACGCTCGCCTAATCCCGACCCTTTCATCCCTTCTCAACACATGTCCATACCACCGCAATCTCGATCTCCTTATCAATGTCACAATGTCCTCATTCAGTCCCATCATTGACATCAGTTTAACTATCCTTCACTTTAACCCTACACATTTGATTTAAACCAACTGCATATTTTTTCCATTTCAGTGTTAAATGTATTGACCACAGTATTAATGTCTTTCCCGGAACATAAAATAGTGGTATCATCAGCAAACAATATACTATCAAGTGATTTACTGACAGTGGATAAATCATATCATTTCTAAAAATAAAAATAACCCACATGTATATATATATATATATATATATATGTGTGTGTGTGTGTGTGTGTGTGTGTATATATATATATATATGTGTGTGTGTGTGTGTGTGTGTGTGTGTGTGTGTGAGTGTGTTTGTGTGTGTTGAAATTTTTCAATTTCAGTTATTTCTGAATCAAAAATTGAAAAAATACACTAACATAACAATAGCGTCAACTATCAGAATTTGTAGTTGTTTGTTAGCTAGCATCAAATTTGGCAAAGAAAGATGAAATATATGATCAGAATTTTCATTATGTCTGTTCATGTGACAAACGTTGCAAAGTCGAATAGGGTGTTGATCGTTACAACAAATGCATAATGGAGAAAAGCATGTGCACACAGCAATGTTATGACCTGAATTCTTTTCAGGGCATTCCTATGTGATAGTTATTAATCTTTTTATGATATTTATTATTTCTGCAAATACATTTTTCTCACTTCATTTTCACAGTATAGCTCCATGCGTTCAATTCTTCTCACAACGACATCAAGTTGTTGAATAACAAATGGATCTAATTCATCAACGCAAGATTGGCATAAATGCATCGGAAGGTTTAGAGTGTCAGTCATTAACCTTGGATCTAAACTGGACTGATGAAGTATTTAACATTAAATATTGAACTAATCAAAAAATGTAAAAAGTCGATAACTTGGTAAATAAAAAAAAAATTTTTAAAATACATCACATCAATAGTTTAATGCAGTTTAAAGTTTAATTTAATTGGACTTTGTTATTTTATTTAAACTTTTTTTGCATTCATAAAAACCATAATTGTTAATTGTATTTTTGTACGTAAAATTAGCAACTTCTTTAGTTAAACTTTAATTCAAAAAAATTATTACCGTTTTTAAAAATAATTTCAACAATCTTTCTGTAAAATTTATCTAGCAAATGTCAAATTGGATTATTGCAATTCAATAAAGCTTTGCATATCTTAGAAACTATAATCACGTTTTCAAATAATAAATCAACATCACGCAATCGCGTATCAACTTCACTAAACTCCATTATCTTTCTCTTCATTTTTGCATTCTTTTCAAAATTGCCACCATCCTCCTCAAACTTTATTCTAAACATTCACCAGCTTTTCTCAGCGGTTTATTAAACGAGTAATTTATGAAAAAGATAAATAAAAGAAAATAATATAGATAATAATAAAATAATATAAATATAGCTAAATATATAACTTTCAGCGATACAGATTTCATAAAAGGTTTTTGTCCATTCTGCGCTGTTAAGATTTATTATTTATGAAGATGATTTAAAACAATAAAATAATATAATTCCGTACTTTCACAGCTGCAACACATCTGTTATTTATGCATTTATTTCTTTGACACAGTATAGTGCTTCTTGCTAAAATAAAATACAAAATCACAATAAGCTACCAAAATTAGCTATCAGTATATTTCAATAACGCTGCCTACACATTCTCATCAGTCACACAATATAAATCGCTTTTAAGAAGGTAATAACATACATAAATATCTAGGGTTCGCAATTCAATTTTTTCACAAATTAAAATTTTCAATATATTCCGTTACTTTCAGTCACACATTACAAATCGCTTTTAGGCTTTCCTAATAACATACAAGCAAATACATTTTATTGCCGAATGTCAAAAAAGTCGGATTCGCTTTTAACTTCCTGTACGTCGTGTTGATTTCTTAAATCTCCGATTAATAATTATGAATTCGTATTTAATTTAGCTAAAGTTCTTTAAAAAAATTATTTTTGTCTTAATTTAATTAGTGGTTTCTTTGTTTCTCAAAAGTTTTCATTCCAATCAACTGTCTTCGGCATGACAAAAAACGCTTCGGCAAAAAACATCGAAATTATGGTCATAAAAATTCCATACAAATCTAACAATAATTAGTTAAAATGTATTGACAAAGTAAGAGAAATCAAACAAAAATGTAAAAATTGATTGTTTGCAACATCGGATCAAAACGATTAAAATGATAGAGAAGTCCAACGAGAACCTACGCAAAATGCTGGTTCATTCGGAAAGTTTAATAAGCAAACTATTTTAAACTACTGTAATATGAATGGCAATAGTTTTGAGGGTGCTGTAAGAAACAATTTTACACAATTATGTCAAAACTGGGCACTAGCGTTTTCGAATGTCAACATCATCTTCAAAATCAATAAAATTTATATGCTGGAAACGGTGACCACAACCCTATTGTCAGTGGAGCAAGAAAAAAAAGATAAAGAACGTCGGTCAAAAAATGTCATAATTTCTGGTCTTGAACTTCAGTCGGGGATGGTGACAAGGATATAGTTTTATCTCTCTGTAAAAACTATCTCAACGTTAAGCTTCAAACTCTGAAAACCCGCAGTATTAGAAGTTTCAGAATTTTTGTGACAGTGTACAAATCATCAGCAGCTGAGTTCATTCAAAAAACCTTCGCCTGCCACAAGTTTAGCCGCACGATTCCGGATTGATTTAGAACTGCTATTGACGTCTAAAGCAGTTTGTAAATAAACTATTAGAGTAGTCCAGACGGGATGTTATGAGAGCGTTTACTAATGTTAACATGCTAGCCCTAAGTAACATCTGACTCTGTACAAGCCCCTAAAATGAGCCATACTGGAAATCGAAACGTTCTTTTTCTGTTCTATCATAGTAAGATTAGAATCTACCAAAACTCACAAATTGGCAGCGGATCTTTTGAATATTGTTGTTTATTTTGACAGATCTAGGTTTAACAGTTGTCACCAAGTACCAGGGCTTTGCATTGATTCAACGTAAATGAATTACTGGACATCCAGCGTTCAATATCGGTCATACATTTGACAAATCTATCAATCTCACTCGAAAAAACTCACGGCCATCCAATAACAACCACTTGAAGCCCTCAGCAAACGCATAGTAGATGAATCCATGTGAATTAATTATCTTACCTATATTCGGTTAGTACAGTAAGAACAGAATGGGTCTTAATACCTAACCTTGAGGTACTCCAGTCAAAACATTTTCATCAACCCTAACCTTTCGAAGAGGTAGGCTGAACAAACATTTTTCATTAGACAGATAATAATAGACACATTCGTAATGACTTTAGCGTAGTACTCAGAAAAAACAAAACGACCTCAGTTTATTTTTTTTGGTTTATGAGCGAGAATTATTTTCTATTATCAAAACATGGCTCTCTACCCCAAGTGATCCTGATAATTTATTTCGACCTTATTTCTATTTTCTATTATCTAAACATGGCTCTCCCCCTCAAATGATCCTGATAATTTATTTCTACCTCCTGGTTTTTGTTTTGTTCGTAAGAACCGTGAATCATTTGGTGGCGGTGTGGTTTTCATCATCAAAAACAATGTTTCATACAAGATCGTTTTAGTACAGCCTGAGTGTTCGCATATATAGATATTGACGTTTCTAGTTCCAGCAAAATTTACCGCTTTATCTCCTACCATAGTGGTGGTTTTGACACCTTAGCAAAAAAATATTTATTCTATAGCGCAAGATATATCGATAGCGCAAGATTAGTACGGGCGATGTAAATTGCTTGTTAGGCTAATAGTTGCTAATTGCCCAACCTTCCACAAATTAAATGGGTAATTATTCTATAAATAATTCTATTTATAATAAATACCTTTTTAATGAATTCAACTAGTCGATCGACCAACTCGAAGAAAAAATATTTTATATTTTGTTCCATCTGACGATGCCAGCTTACTAGGCGATATAGAAGTTTCTTGTTCTTTCGCTTCTGGTGACCAGAATTGCCTTACTTTTCAAGTCAAGTGTGCTACTAGTAACTCACCAGATATAGAACTTAACAATAATATGTTTTCCTACAATTCGCCAATACTAGTATGAGGCGAATTAACTGGGATACATTATTCAGTACAACTTCAACATTAACACGTGTTGGGAAATTTGTCAATAATGTTAACTTACATTAAATAAATAAATTTAGATAACCGGCCTAAAAATAAGCTACCGCCTACTAAAAGAAAAAATGCAATTATTACTACCAGCCACAAAAAGGCCCAACAAACGTGGAGCGCTTCAACCAAACCATCATCAGGCACCAGACCAAGATTGTCAAAGAAAACTAACAAGACAAATACCCCTGTTCGTAATGGCATATCGGAGTGACACCCACGCCACCACTGCAGAAACTCTATCCAAGGTCCTTTACGGAACTACGCTAAAAAAACCCAGCGGACATAAAACACGGTGTTCCGCCGGAAACTCCCTAACCGGTAACAAAATACGCCAAAGATTGCGCAATATTCACCGAAACGTACGAATCAGAACGGGATAAAGCAAGGAAAAGACTAAAACTTGGTACAACATCAAGGGCAGTAGCTCCGGGTTTAACGAAAACAACCTGGTCTGGCTCTCCGGCAAAAAAAGAAGTTGGGAAAATCTTTACAAGGTCATTAACAGAATAAACGACGTGGTTTACAAGATCCAAAAACATGAGAGACAGCGGGCAAAGATGAAGATAGTTCATTTGGACAGGTTAGCCCCCTATTCATCGGAATAAAGAAGTTAGGGACTAACAGGCTAAGGTGGGGGTCATGTTATAACCGCGAGAATGGTCAAATTGCGCTATATTATTTATTATTCAATTATTGTTATATTTGTAATTTTTGGGTTGTAAACCATAAGAGTGTAAAGAAATATTGAATCTATGGTTGTAAAATTGGATAGAAATATGACCCACGAACGAGGCTTAGTTAGTTGAGGTTACAAGCGAAAAGTAAACGTGACTTATGTAGTTTTTACTGTTTGTATTCAAACGAACGTTCAACAAAGTTTGCGTTTGAAGTAGTTGTGTTCATCCATTGGAAATCTTGAACCTTCAAATAAACGAACTTTTGACGATCGTTGGACTATCGGTGTTTTTAGTTACAAAGTCAAGGGTTACAACAATATCTTGTAAAATAACAAAACTGTAAAATCACTTGAATAAAATTAAATAAAAATGTATCATCTGCCATATTAGGCTCTAATTTTGCATTGGTATAACATTTAATTCAACAACGAAATATACTCAAAATATTAGTAAACCAAGTAAATGCAATTAGCTTAACTTTACGATTAAATAAAAATTTTCGATAAAAATTATTTTTATGCGAAAAAACCAAATTTAGGACTAACCTGTAAATTCGAAACCTGTAATTAAATTACATTTTAAAGAATTATTTCCAAATATTTCCAGCTATAATATATAGAAAAAATATTAAGAGAGTCAATTAAATTTCCGTATTAGTAAATTGTAGTTACAAAGTTACAAATTTTTTGATAACCGTAAAAACATTTAACTTTGATTCATTTACAGAAAAGTACATTATTAAAAAATTATTAAAAAATTTCAGATTCAGATATTAAGTAATTGGTTTGTGAGATATTTAATGTACAGGAAAATGAATTAGAAAATAAAAACATGATAGTTAGATGCGATTTAAGCGGATGTCTGTAGAGTGAAAAAAGAATGAAAAAGAGAGGTATATAATTCAATCCTGTAAATGGAAGAATTTATGCCCGATTAGAAGCATAATCGAGCAAAGCAAAACGAAAGATATGGTAAGACACAAAAAATACAATAACATCGAAGATTTTTAACGACTAAAACGGATACGTTCACAAAAAAAGAGAATAAACGTGCAGAATAAATAAGTCAGTTCTGATTTACAATCGTTTTCAACCGGTAGGTAGTTTGCTTTGGTATTCAATAAATGCAAGATAAATGAACAGAATATATTAAAGACTTGTTACAGATTCAAACAAGTACCAAAAAGGGATTAAAAACAGCATCTGAAAAATAAACTGAAATAACATATTCTTTGGAAGTATTGCAATTAAAAACAAAATCAATGATCATGAAAGTTGGTTCGAGAAAGTGATGTAAAAATTTATTTCGAAAAAATAATCTATCAAAAAAATAGGATAAAATGTATCAAAATTGCAGTATATGTTGTAATTATCAAACTTCTTTTTTTTGATTGTTAATTTTGTCATAAACCTATTTCACAAAACTTTAATAGACCCAAACAATGAAAAAACGAAAAATATTTTAAAAAGCTACCATGATATGTGCCGTGTATTCCAGAAAAATCAAAGCACATTGGATTTAATTGTGGCCAATAATAAAACAACAAATGACTTGCTACTTCTCGAGATTGGCTTGCGCCATACGCAATGACATATAACAGATCCTAAATTAAATAGTACAAAAACTTTTTAACAATACAAAAATTCAGTTCTAAACATTAAAAATACAGGTCTCGTTATTATTTGACACAACTAACTTTAGGCTAATTTTAATAAATTAAAATTAACATAGATTTTCCGATCAGTTTTCTTTTAATACTACCATGGTTTTGAACTTTTCCAAAATAACATTCACAAAAGAATGGCGACCTTGTAAGCTTATTGCACATCTTTTGGGCTAAGCTTTTGGTATGACTGTAAATATGTTTGCTTTGACACCAATCAGAATGGTTTGGCGGTAAAATAGCCTCTGGAAACAACAACCATACTATAACATTTTTGAATTAAATCTCTTAGACCGTTTTTTTATGTGCATTATTAATTAAACTGGTCAATATTTAAACTAGGTTAACACAAAATTTATTCAACTTACTAAATAATGCATTTGTGCAGCTATATCAGTTTAGTATTCAAAAATTGATAGTGTTATGCTGGCGAGAAAACAAAGTCGGTTTAAAGTTGTTTAATTTTTCGAACAAAAAACACATTCCAGTTTAAATTGTATCAAATAAGTGACTGTCTTATGGTTTACACACTGTTGCTTCTTAAAATCTAGTTAAATGATCAATCGAGGAGATGAACAGTGAATAAAATGAGGATATGTACCAAAAATTAAATCAACTATGTAAGTATGTACGCCATGTCATTCCTTCACTACGACGCCGGACTACACGCTGAACAACTACCGTTAAAAACTGAACGAACTGGATTACGAGATTTCGTCTCAGCCATCAGCAGCCGATAACCATTTATAAATATTATTCAAATAAATTGTAAAATAATTAAAATGTTAATATAAAACTATACTTTGTAAACATCCTTTTTTAAAGCCATAAGACATTCTACAATCATTGAGTGATATTCTGTCGAATGGAATAATTTTAAAATTTGTAAATTTTAAGATAAACAGTCTAAAACAAACATTTTAAAAATAAATTACAAAAACAAATTTTTTGCCCTGATGTTGGTGCAGTTTGGTACGGCTAGCAGCAGTTTCATTTAGAAATGAAAGTTGGCAAATCAGAACCAGAAATAGTATCGCCATGTTGAAATAACATGTAGCAATTGTTAAAGAAGCTTTGATGTAAAAACTGATTAAGGCAAACGTGTAAAAAGAAATGTTATATAATGATCAGATAGCTGAAGACGTAGTTTACCATAAATATTGTGATGTCACAGCGCAATCCAAAAAGTGGTGAAGACAAACTATTTTGTTCTGACGAAACAAATTAAGCCATTTAAATGCTATGCACACATGACTAAGAAGATCTAGCAAATTGCATTCAATATCTGACCTACATAAAATCATTGAGCTGACTGGAGCAACGCTGGCGTTCCTTAAAATATGAATTCAACAAAGTTGCTTTATATGATTTTTTCTCCAAGCTTATTGATATTTTTTTTAATAAATAAAACAGTTAACTATGTATGACTTGGTTTGTTTAAATTTTATATCGTTAATAATCAAAGTATTTTCATCATTAAAATGCTGTAATATGGGAACCCATGATTACTGTATAAAATTATTGTAACAGCTTAACTTTGAGAATCAGTAAAAACTGTTATACATTATAAAATATCTTTAATAATATGACCAAAGTGAAAAGCTATATTATACCTTTAGAATGAGAAAATTGAAAAACTATCATAAGTACCGATGGAACTGAGTCAGTAGCATAAGTGCAATTTTGGCCCATCAAATTACCTTGAAAATTAAATTTTATTTTTTGTATTTAACAAATTAAAATAATTTAAATGTTTAGATACTTAATAATTAGTATATTAATTGTATATTAATTATTATATCTTGGTTAGAAATAATAGTTGTTTATAAAAAAAAGAAGTGGAGCAGTTTTTATTTTATATCATTAATTTCGCTAAATTGTCGTCATTTTCATTTATCTAATTATTTTATTTAACTTCGTGGATAATTACAATGCCGTCGGTGGCGCAGAGAAAAAAGAAATCGCAAGAGAAGAGAATCGAGTTAGAATGTCCCAACTTCAACAAACACATGAACAAAGGGAAGCCACATGTTAAACTAATTGGTTGGCGAATAGAAATCGTAAAGCACGTGAAAGAAGTGGAAAACGTCAAGCCGATATACAGATCATTTTCATCAACTAGCCTTCTTTTTATTATTCTTTAAAAAATCAGGATCTGACAGACGCATAAATTGTTACAGCATACAATCAATCAATCTTCGTTTTGCGCCCAGAGACCCGGTTTCCCGAGGTAGGACGTTGTTACAGCATACAAGCCAATAGAAGAAAATGGTAGAAAATATAAATGAATAAATAAATAAAGAACGGAGAAAAAAATGTATAAACATATAAAGTAATGAAAATAAAATAAAGTCAATCAATCAATCAATCTTCGTTTTGCGTCCAGAGAACCGGTTCCCCGAGGTAGGACGTTGTTTTCTTTGCCATCAACTTTTTGCGCAAAATTAGACGATCAGTTGTATCCATTTCATTTAAATTTAGAGCTTTCATGTCTTGCTCGATTGTTTGCGACCAGGACTTCTTTGGACGGCCTTTGGGACGTGTGCCAAGTACTTCAACATCTGCAAGAGAGGTTATGGCACTGTTTCTACTTCGTTTGACATGACCAAACCACCGCAGACGGTGTTGCCGGCATTCGTCCTTTATATCATCTAAACCAGCACGACGCAGGATTTCGGTGGATTTGATGTGATCCTTCAGACTAATTCGTTGCATCCATCGGAGCATATTCATGTCGGTTCGTTGAAGTTGTTGTTCCAGTTTGGTTGTCACTGGCCATGTTTCTGCACCATATAACAACACCGGACGTATCACAGATTTATAAAGTCTTGATCGTAGTGATAGTGGGATGTCACGCCGCATCAATATAGAGGCAAGGAGATGCCATTTATTTCAGGCTGCTTCATCTGTTCCAGTGCCTTCCAGAACATCCCCTAAATATTGAAACGATGTGACTTTCTCTACCTTAATGGCTTCAAAAACAGTGCTATTTCGAATTTGTTGTTGTGGATTGATGCAAGCAGGACAAACAAAATTGGACACTTTAGATAAAGTACCAATTACTTTAGAACAACGTTTGTGACGCCACTGGTTACACTGCCGACACTTGATTGAATTGTTACCTACACCAGCTTTACAAACTGAACAGGACCATCGTCCAGTAGCTGTGGATTGGGTGGGTTCACCAGTGTTCATTGCTTTGGTTTTGCTGATGTTGACTTTGAATCCATGATCGGCGAGTCTGGTGTTCCAATCTTCAAACATCTGTGCTGCATTCTGCTCAGACGTGGCTGTTAAAACGATATCATCAGCATATACTAGATTCCAAATGTCACCAGTGCGTATCGGTTTTGTGATTTCTTCCATCACAGTTATAAATAACAGTGGACTGAGAATCGAGCCTTGGTGAACTCCAACGGATGTGAATTGTATCAATTGTTGATTTTCCCGCTAGAAAACCAAATTGATAATTTCCGATTGTGATGCACGACGTTAATCTTCTCTCAATGATTTTTTCGACAATTTTTAGGGAGTGTTCTAACAGACGTATACCCCGATATGATGAACAGTTCAATGGATCACCTTTGCCTTTGTATAGCGGGATTGTCATGCTATAGTTCCATTCAGTCGGCATTGAGCAATTTCTCCAGATTTCACGGCAAAGTTGTAGTAACGTTTGGATACCTGCAGTACCAGATGCAAATAAAGTAATGGTATAAAAAGGCAAATAAATAAAGTAATTTATTAATGGAATAGCTAATGACTTAGTGAGTTAGTGACGTGATCGATAAATAAAAAGAAAACTAGATTTAGTAAATGATAAAGTTTTATTGAGTGCTAATATATTTAAGGTGTCTTGTGATGAAGATCTATGTCAATATATATCAAGATGTCTATGAAAACAAGCATCAAGCTATAGCAGCTGCACGCAAATCGTTATTTTGCATATGCATTGATAACGTTGATAATGACCAAGCCGACCAAACCCATCATTAGTTTGTCTTTGTGTGTTAATGATCGCATGTATATGAATATATATATATATATATATATATATATATATATTATTTGTCATGCCGATACAGAGATCATTTTCATCAACTATTGCTGTAACAATTTATGCTTCTGTCAGATATATATATATATATATATTGATATATATATATATATATATATATATATATATATATATATATAAACTGAACTATTCAGGCCAACTGTAACAAACATTAATTAACGCATGTCTACTTGTCTACTTTATAGAAGTTAAAAATAAATGTAGACAATGTATATTTTACTATCCGGCAGTGATATCCAGCCGAAGCCGCGGAGTCGAATATGACCGGATAGTAAAAATGGACGGATATTCGCCTAGTTATTATAGGCCCTAGTTATTATAAGTGATTTATATCTCTTGAATTTTCTGGCCTTACCAGTTCTTAAGAAACGTTTTTGATTAACGGAACTCGGATAATTTTTTATTTGAAATGAAAAAAACATAATATTAAAAACAAAATTTAGTTTATTGATTAGGACGACAATCTACTGTGTATATTATTAACATTCAGTTTGAAAAATTAAGAATCTTGATACTTAGTTGAGAATCATTTTTTCGGGTGGTACGGACGCCGGGTCGACTAGTAAAATAAAGAAAAATAAAATGTTTTTGCAATATAGCACAACAATAATAATAAATATATTATTATCAAGAAAACGAAAAATATTTTGGCAGAAAACCAGGCAGTGGAGTAAAACCAAGACATGGCGACCTCGATATTTGTAATGCTATTTTGCATCATCTGGGATGTAAGGAGTAACTGAAAAACCCCATGTTCAGGGAGAAATTCGAGGAGTTGGTATCGGCACAGCTGGATCGTCTGGAGAAGGTAGACATAACATGGAAATCTTTTCAGGACACCCTAGTGATCGCTACAACAGCTGTATGTGGAAAATCTGGACCAAAACGCCAGCACAAACGCAAAACTTGGTGGTGGAACGAGACGGTGCAAAATGTTATTGCCAGTAAGAAAGCAGCTTTCAAACAATGGCAGAAGACGAACACTGGTGAAGATAGAAAGACATACCGATCAAAGAACACAGAAGCGAAATGTCAGGTTGCGATAGTTCTTGCAAATCAATGCAAGTTATGGCTGACTGGAAGTAAAAACGAACAAATTCGGTAACTCTACCAAATAGCAAATCAGGCCAAAAGACTAAAAAAGGATATAGTTGGTGCCACATGCATAAAGAAAAATAAAGGCACCATAATAACTTTGCATGCAGAATGAAGTGAAGGATCACTGAAAAGATTACTTCGATCAGTTATTGAATGAAACAAACCCAATTGGGGTGGCGTTGATGCACTCCAAGTGGATTTATGGCATCACAGTTGAGGAGCTTAAGGATGCGCTGAAGGCAATGAAGGGGGTAAAGCGGCTGGTCCGTCTGGACTTACAAATGATATCAGCAAGGCATCTGGTAGAACAGGCTTTCGAGCCCTCTTACACATCTGTCGAGAGATGTAGAGTAAATCGATACTAACAGTGGAATGGAACAGTAGCACAACTGTGCCGATATATAAAGGAAAAGGAGACCCACTGAAATGCTCCTCATATCGGAGTATACGTCTTCTGGAACACCCCTAAAAGTTATTAAAAAAGTTATTGAGAGAAGATTGTTGTCGTGCGTTTGAATAGGTGGTTACCAGTTCGGTTTCATGGCAGGGAGATCCACCATTGATGCTATCTATATCATTTATCAACTGCAGAAAATATACTTGGCAAGCAAAAGCAACTGTTCCAGGTTTTTGTGGACTTGGAAAAGGCATTTGACAGAGTGCCTCGTTAAACAATCAGGTGGAGTCTACGTAGACAGGTTGTTCCCGAATATCTGGTTCGGCTGGTTATGGCAACGTCAGCACAACAGCGGGTAACACGAATGAATTTGACATTAACGTCGGCGTCCTTCAGGGATCAATACTCAGCCCCCTGCTTATCATCACGGTGATGGAAGAAATAACCAAATGAATATGCTCAGATAACATATGGAGTGTGAGTATGCAGATGATATCGTCCTTACGGCGGCCTCGAAACAAGACGCAGCCAGAAAGTTTGAGGTCTGGATACCCAGCTCGCCGAACACTGGCTAAAGTTAAACCTTGACAAAACAAAAACTATGATCACTGGCGGTACCGCAGACGCAATGGATAGATCGGCTTGGAAACAGAAGCTGATGAATGGAATAAAAAAGTCTGATCCATAACGGATGGAAACTATAAACGAGGATTGATTGATTGATTTTGTATCATCTGGGTTCAATCGTTTGTTTAAATGAAATCTTTTTTTTATTACAAAATGTATATTACAATATAGTTTTGTTGTTTTAAACATATATAATTGTTCGAAAACATCATTCACATTGTGGAAAGGACTGTGTAGCTATATAAAATGATAGATAATTCATTTTTGTGTAGAGTGTATAGTAATTTATTTTTTTATAATGACATTTTTTCTGTCTAGGGCTGGCTGAAAGCCGAATCCGGCTCTGTAATATTAATCAATCTAAAATTATTTTTAATTTATTCATAATAATGTTAAAAGACCACAAAGTAAAAATTAAAAAAAAAATCAACATAGCTAAATTCAAAAATCTTTAACAAACACATACGAACTTATAGTAACAGGCAACAAATTATTGCATAACAGCATTAAAATATCTCTATGCAGACTGGAGGGAAATGTAGTTAGAGTTGAAGCAACTAAATTCGGTAGGGTATCCAAAATAGATGACGATAAGAATGGGGCTAGACATCCAAGAACACACAGCAAAGATTCACCAAGAGCTAAGATTTAATTTTTTATAGCGTTGATTATATTAAAAAATTAATAGTGTTAAGTATGATTAATATGTCAATTGGGACAGGTAAACCAGAATTTCAAATGTTGAAGCATATTTTCTAAAAATTTCTCATACAAATTGCATATATGTGCTGCCGAAAATCGACCATTACATAGTACATATTATAGCGATCGATGCATATTATAGCGGCGAGATGGTGTGATAATTAAAGACGTCTGGTTCTGCTGGTTCTGCTGGTTGCATTGTCACACCAGCTTAGCAGACGATCTGATCTCATTCAAATTTAAGGACATTTTATCATGACGATTTGTGAATCTTTTCAGAGTCGCTACTAAACCACAATTTGGCAAAACATGATTGTTTGTTTGGAGCGCGTTACACAACGCGTTAGAACATTACCCCATATAGATAGGTTTGCATCTGTAGGAAGTCCTTAAAAGTTTAAATAAAACCTCTGGAAGGTTGGCAGTGAATTTTGACAAACGGGTAACTTGGCTTGCGGGAATATGTTTTTCTACTGTTTTAATGATTTTTTCCTGGCAAGGTAGCCGTGACAGATGGTTGAAATTGGCGAGTATAATGCACCTTAAACAATGACAATTGAGTATTAACATATAAGGCTTATTGTTATCTAGTCTGTAATGTTCGCCACCTAATTGTGTTACGCTGTATCAGCGCGCAGGCTTGTTAATTATTAGGATAGGCTACGGTATGATTGTCTCTAATTTTCGGACAGAGTATTCAAACCACGTCATCGCGACTTGGCATTTCTACCAACTGAGCTAACTCGGTGACCTATTACTGATATTTACAACTCTTTTATTACAAAAAATCAGTACATAAAATATGAAATAGAATAAAATATAGTCATTGTCAAATAATTAAATGCACAATAAAACCCTATTACTCGTTATATATGATAAGAGTACATAAGCGTCTTTTTAACGTCACAGAGGTCAACGGTCTTTCCCTATCTGAACAGATTTGCGTTGGCCGGCAGTTGCTGAATCAAATATTTTCTCGCGAATTTGTATAGGGTACCTGGTATCGAATCTAATTTCTTTGACCAGTGTTTTATTCGCGAAGGTAGTATTACCTCGGTTACAGACTTGATCAAAGAGCCCTGACTTTGAAGCAAGACGACGTGCTTTAAGCCGTCCGCAATTCGGTCCTCTTCCAACTTTTACAGTGTCTGAGAAGTTGATTTTGAGACCAAAAGCAAATTGTCAATCATCCTGTAGTCCACCGATGTTTCACGCCATGGAGCGCAAATCTCAAATCTTTAACGCTGTTCTCAACGCTGTGTCCCTCAGTGGAACAATGTTGTGGCCACCACTCTTTGATGGTAAACTCAGCATCTATGACACACAGCCGCTTATGGGTATTGACAAGCAATTTCTTGCTGCTTCCGAAACAAAGTTATCCAAATTGTTGGCGATCCACGTCAAAAAAAACTGTACCTTCGCAGCTCGAACTTCAATTGTGAGAGAATGAATCTTCTCAAAAATTGTAGTTTCATTAGCGTAGAAACATCTAGTTCGGTCGTAGATCTCAAGAGACGTGTTAATTTGGAAATCACCACCTCTTTGGCTTTTGTGTCCTTTAGTTCTGAATCATAAACTCTCCATAAGTATTTGAATTCCAGACCCATTTCTACCGCTGGAATTGGCATGTTGACTATTGTCAACTTTTATAGGAACTGATCGTATGAGCCATCATTTTTCCTCATTCCAAATACACAGTACTTATCTGTTCTCATCTGCATGCCCAACCATTTGCACCAGGCAAGATTAAGATCGATCAATTTCTTCGAACTCTCCGAACTATGTGCAATAATTACCGTGTCGTCGGCGAATTGAAGCCATGCTCTAGCTTTCACATCATAGGTTGGACCCCAAAGATAACCGCACTGTTTAAATTCCTCATTTTCTATAATTTTCATTAGAGGGTTAAAACATAGATTAAACAGTACTGTAATGTTATGGAGCAAAAGTTAACCGGATCTTTTGGATCTCCTTTTTTATAAATTAAGATTGTTAAACCATTTCGCCAACACGTTGGGATTGTTGCGGTTTTTCAACAACTGGTTATTAATTTATGGAGGTATGCGCGGAGTATTGGGCACCTTTTCAGAATAATTGTTGAAACTTGATCCAGAGGACAAGGCGTTGCTTTGGCTTTACATTTTCGAACAATTGAATATACGTAATAATAACTATAATATAAGTGAATTTCAAATTACTGGCTATAGGTTGTATTCAAAAATTTTTATGGATGAGGGTTATAGGGGGATATTTATTTATATTAAATATACAATTTCATCTATAGTAATTGATTTAATAGCGAATTTTGAAGAATATCTTGCTATTCGAATATTGAAATATAAAGAGGAGGTATCACTACTGGCTCTTTACCGTAATCCCAGATCCAGTTCAGATAATAATAAAGGTTTATTGTGTCTGATTAAGAAATTTATAGGCAAAGGAGGTAAGAAATTAATTGTAAGTGACTTCAATGTCCCGTCTATAGACTGGAATTCTGTTTCAACTTCTGGAGGTGTCAAGTCCATTCAGAGGAAATTCATTGATTGTATAAATCACTGTTTTTTGTATCAATGTATTGATTTTCCTACAAGGTTCAGAAACCAGCAGGAGCAAAACATATTGGATCTGCTTTTTGTTCAGGAAAAAAATATAGTTCATGATATTAAATGTAATCCTCCAATAGGTAAAAGTGATCACATAAGGATAAGCTTCTCATGTTTAGTAAAATGGAAAAAAAATAAACAGTCAATTAAGCGTTTTGATTTCAATAAAGGGAATTATGTGGCAATGAATCAATTTATTAAAGCAAATTTATCTCATGCATTAATGGATATGATAAATGTTGGTGACAATAGCAAACAATCAATAATTAATGGGATTTGGGATAGGTTTGTTTCTGTTATTGAAGGTGCTATTAAAAATTTGTACCAGTAAAGTATATAAATGAAAATGAAAAAAATAATTTCCTTAAACTACCAAATTTTGTTTTAAATTCAATAAGAGAAAAAAATTTATTATGGAAAAAGTTCATTAAGTACAGGGATAATAAGATATTTGATGATTTTAAGAAGGTGAGAAAACAAAGTTAAAAGAGACATCAAGTTAATAAAGGTTAATTGGGTAAATTGGTTAAAATTAATCCTAAGATATTTTGGAAACAGGTAAATAATAGTAGAAAAGATAGGTTTTCTATAGATAGTTTGTATGGGGTTGATAAAGATGGAAATAAGATTGTTGTAACAAATGAATGTGAAAAAGCAAATGTTTTGGCTGATTTTTTAACCACTGTTTATAGTACTAGTAAGGGGGATAATGATTGCACACAGGAAACTGTTTTGTGTGAAGAAACAATTAATTTAATGAATGTGATTGATTTTGAACCACAGGTTGTTTTCAATAAACTGAAATTGATGAATGTATTTAAATCGTCTGGACCTGATAACATTAGTGCAAAGATATTGTTTGAATGTAAAGAATCTATTTATGATTACTTAAGTTCATTATTTATTAGGTCTTTTGAATGGGGAGTCATACCTAATGTATGGAAAGAAAGTATTGTTACAGCCATTTATAAAAAAAGAGATAAAAAGGAAGCTAAAAATTATAGACCTGTTGCACTGACATGCATAACATGTAAATTGATGGAGTCTATAATAAAGGATGCTTTGATGTCACATTTGATTGAAAGTGGTTTGCTGAATACAAAACAGTTTGGGTTTGTCAAGGAAAAATCAGCTGTTCTGCAGTTGTTAAAATTGATGGATGAATGGTCTAGGGCTGTTGATAAAGGTTATGAGATTAATGCAGTATATACTGATTGGGAAAAGGCATTTGATAATAGTAAATTAATGGTTAAGTTGAATAAATGTGGGTTGAATGACAAATTGGTTGATTGGGTTTATAATTATTTGAATGGAAGAACATTTCGTGTGAGAGTGAATGATGGTATGTCAAGATATTGTGAAGTAAAGAGTGGAGTCCCACAGGGTAGTGTGCTTGGGCCAATTTAGTTTTTAATGTATGTTAATGATTTATTTGATTTGTTTCAGGATTTAAATGGTGTTGCGATGTATATTTATGCAGATGATGCAAAGTTGTTTAAAATTATGAACTCAGATAGAGATAGTGTGGTATTGCAGAGGGGATTGAATGATTTGAATGAGTGGTGTTTGCAGAATGATGTTAAATTAAATAAAGAAAAATGTGTTGTGATGAAGTTTGGTTGTTCTGTATCAGATAATAATTATGATTATAACATAAGCTCGCACCTATTACTTTTTGTTGATAAAATTAAAGACTTGGGTGTTATTTTTGATACATCTTTGAAATTTATTGAGCATATACATCGAAATGTTAAGAAGGCATTTTCATTGTTGGGTTTAATAAACAGAAATTTTAAAGATATTGATAAAAATGTTTTTATATTATTATATAAATCTTTAGTTAGATCTCAGCTGGAGTATGCAGCAAGTGTGTGGTCACCATGGACAATACGTGAAACAGAAGCGATCGAAAAGGTTCAGAAAAGGGCGACAAAGATGATCAAGGACTGTGAGGAAATGAAATATGAGGACCGATTAAAATTTTTACAACTACCAACACTAAAATACAGACGAATAAGAGGTTATTTGATAGCGATGTTTAACATGTTGAATGAAAAGGACCAACGAAGCTTGCCGGAAATATTGAGAGCCACCAGACGAACAAGAGGACATGAGATGAGGCTAACAGCATTGACATTCCATACGAACTTAAGAAAAAATTATTTTGTTAATAGAACTATTAATATTTGGAATAATTTGAATGATGATGTTGTTAATTGCAGTGATTTGAATGAGTTTAAAAAAAAGTTGGATGATTTTCTTATGAATGCTAAATTTAAATACGATTGGAGAGCGGAGTTGAAGTATGACTACTCGTGAATGCTGTTTATAGATTTTGGATGATGGTATAAACGTTTGTTTTGACATGAATGTCTTTAAGAAAGGACGATATATATGAGAATATAATAGCCATTGAGATGTTTGACTAAGCTTGAAAATGGAATTTTTATGAAGAAATGTTTGCGTATATATATATAAAGCTGAATTAATAATCGAAGTTATTCTCTTATATTTTTGTTTATTTATTTATTTTTTTTTGTTTGATCTTTATGTATGAACAGAATATATTAACATATATTCATGTACATTATTGTTTATGTGTTAAAATTTTATAGTTAATTTTGTGTCGCGGGTATAGGGACATTTTGTCTTCGCCCATGTTTTTTCTCATAATAATAATAATAATGTTACAGATATATTGTCTATATATCTTTTTATTATGTTCTTCATATCTTCAACCATTGATTTGAAGCAGCTATCTTCGCCATAAAGGCTGTTTATCCTTTTCACACGACGTACACATGTATTTTATGTGCACGCGCAAGCACCGCATCATATACGCTGAGAATATAATAGCCATTGAGATGTTTGACTAAGCGAGCATTTGAACCACTGAGCCATCTTGCCGGCCAACAATTTTTGTGTATTCCCTGTTGTGGTTATATAACTTCTTAATAATTGTAATAATAATAATAACAATAATAATAGTAATAATACTAATAGTAGTAATAATAATAGTAATAATAATTTTACGGATAGTCTTTTAATAAAGCAAGAGAGCATGGGATTAATATTTAATACACAATATTTTAAAAAATTCGCTAAGAATGCAATACGTTTTAGACAGTATGCTACATACATTTCCATTTGACATTTTTAAACAAAAGGAACAAAGAACAAGTGAAATAATCTGATTATAATGATAACTAAATGAAAAAAACAAATAAAAATGTTAAAGATACTGTCACGCAATTTAAATAGACAATTAAGTCATACCATGTTGACCTGTGAGTATAACTGACACATCGTTAATAATGCATTCAACAGTTTCATACAAATGCATATAATCAAGATCAGGAAACACTTGTAAGCATTCTCTATTTGTTTTACGCCTTATGAATAAATGTTTTGTACTCAACGGCACATCTTTCAGCACTCTGTATGAAAGAAAAAAAATTAAACATGCTCAATGACAAAGTTATAAACCACGAAGTGTTGAAAGCAACACAAATTAATTTTTTCATTCAAAATTATTAATAGGTTAATGAAATATCATTGTTGAAGATTGGGCTATACTTAACAGTGATTTATCATTGGTGGGTTGAAACATAACAGCAGAAGACATTAGGCTGCTATTTACAGCAACAACACACGTTTAGACGACATTTTCCCCGAGATCGGGGGTTGCCGTTTGGCTACCTATGATGAAACCGAAATACCCCTCGACGCCATTCACATCTGTCACTCGCCTCAGTATCACGCAACCCCGCTTTCATTATGTCCTTCTCCACCTGCTTTCTCCATTCCAATCGCGGACGACCCCTTCCTATCACTTCTTCAACCTCAAACTCCAACGCTCGCCTAAACCCGAATCTTTCATCCCTTCTCAACACATGTCCATACCACCGCAATCTCGATCTCCTTACCAATGTCACAATGTCTTCATTCAGTCCCATCATCGACATCAGCTCTATACTACTCCTTCTATCCTTCACTTTAACCCCACACATCATCCTCACCATAGCTCTTTCAGCCCTCTGCAGTACACTTCCCTCCTCTCTCCTCAACACCCAAGTTTCACCACCATATACCATCGCTGCTCTCACACATGCTTTATATACCCTCCCTTTCATCTTCACTGACCATTTCTTTCCACACAATACTCCACCAAGTTCCCAAAATTTCATCCATCCCACACGAACTCTAGCCGTAACAGCGCTCAAACATCCTCCATCCGCGTTCAGCTTAACCCCTAAATAAACAAAGCTTTCCACTCTTTCAATACCACCACTCAACCACGTCCTTGCGTCCGTCCTATTAATCACACCATGAACACATTTCTTACATTTGAACGTACCTTCCACCTTTTTCAGTGCCCCCCTCACACTACTACATCTCTTATGCACCCACTTCTGACATCCTATACACAATACCGAGTTAGCCTTCACTCTCCTGTCACATACCCCGCAGGAGTCTATTTTACTTATCACTCGCTCCCCACCTTCCCCACTCACCATTGCCTTCGTCTTACCAATATTAACTTTTAACCCTTTCTTTTCGATAACACTTTTCCATCTGTCAAATTAGGCTGCTATTTATTACTTAATTTTTTTTTCGTTTTTAAATTCAGAGTTTTTTAATTTGTCTAATATATTAGCAGCTCAACAGGTTGGTAAGTTTGTACTTATTACTTAATTGTATTTATTATATCATTTATTATTGCATCAACAACCTTATACTTAAAACTATTTATATTTCTGTCAAATAAAATTATTGTTGCATATTTATTATCAGTGTTCACAAAAAGAACAACAAACTTATGAACCCAGGAAACACATAATAAACCAAGATTAGATGAAAATTAAATTCTAGTCCAGAATATACAAGGTTGTGATGTTGGTGATAAAAATAGACATCTATGTAATTGTAAATAATACATAGATTTTTTTCATTCTTCGTGAACAATTTAATTAGGTTGTTTGTTGTGCTTACATGCAGCATATAACAAGATTGATACATAAAGTTTGATTAATGGCTTAATTCAGATCAAAAAAAGAAAGAATATGAAAGTTTGTGAGAACTTGACAGTTGACCTTAGATTCAAAAAATGGAGAGTTAATGCTGTAGAGAAAATAACATAAAAAGTAACATGGGCTGATCCTGTCATGCAGCAAGTCTGGAATATAGCTGAATAAAAGCTAAATGATCAACTCAGCTGTTAACAAGACTCATTTGCAATTTAAGCATCACAAGATTACACCCATTATTTAGTATTTTGTTTAAAAATCACTATACCAAATCAGAGAACATCAAAAAACCAAAATTAATAACCGCGACCACTTTTAAATAAAATTTTAAAAATAATGAATATTAGCAAAAGGTGACAATTCATAATGCCATCACTAACCCAATAAGTGTTTGAGAAAAATATCTAAGATTGTTAGCAATGTCAAAGCCGCTCGGTATAGGGTAAACTGAGTTTATTATTCTTAAATGATAATCTTTTAAAATCCTGATTTTTGCTGTAACTGAAAAAAATAAGATGAAACAGTTGACCTTTCTTACAAGATATGAATTTAATATTATTTTTTCATAAAAGCATGTTAGTTAAGTTACCAAAAATACCATTCAAAAATTACATCCATATTACAAGCATTAAATCCTGTAACATGATTTAAAGGCGATGCACCAAAAAAAATCATAAAACACACACAAACGCACGCACGCAGGCAAACACTTGCACACACAGATTCTGTTTTTTTAATAATAATAGGAAAATTTATTTGTAGATAATTTGTTAGATAATTAATATTCAGATACCTTTTTAATAATTAAAAAGATGTATTATTAACGACAAAATGAAATTAATACAAAATTTAATCTAATTGTTTGTTTCAAACATTGCATTATTTTTAATGTTTATATAATTTATATTCAATTCAATTCAAAAATAGTTTTATTCAGCAAAATAACAACAGTTTTTCGCTAGGAGACCCGAAGTATCAACTTGTAGGGCCACCTATACACAATAGAAAAGGATTATGGATAGTAATAAACATAAACATGAAACTAATTCTATTATAAACAAAATATAAAAATAATAGATGATGGGAAAGGAATTCTTTTAACTATACACTAATAATAATAATAAAACATTTTCGAGTAATATGAAAATTAAGACAATAAAACTAAATGGTCGAGTTGCTATATTAAAAATTAATCAAGAAAAGTAATTTGAACGAACCAATTTGTTAATTATAGTTTTATAAGAACATAGAGTCAATGAATTCTTAGCATATATTGGTAGTAAATCCCAAAGATGCATTGATAAAGAAAGTACTGAATTTATATAAAAATTTGACCTGGGTTTAGAAAAATAAAAATCAGAATTATATCTCAAGGATCGAGTATTATCGTTTTTAAATATGATAATTTGCTTATGAAGTAACGGACAAAAATTAAGTTTATATAATTTTAAAAAAATTAAAGAATAAACAGTGTGTAATTGACTTACATTTAAAATATTTGCCATATTATAATAATGGCTAATGTGATCAATTCTATTTAATTTAAACAAAATACGCAAGAAAAAATTTTGATTAAGAGTTAACATATGAAGATTGGACTTCGAACTACAAACCCAGACGGGAATGCAATAAGTTAAGTAAGGCAAAATGAGAGAATTATATAAAGACATTAAAGTAAAGATAGGAAATCTAGATCTCAAACGATAAATTACACCCAGATTTTTGGATACTTTTAGGTTACATCTTTTAGGTTACATCCTTCGCAAGGTACCATTTTAACTTCACTTTCAATTCCAATTTTATTTTTAATATCTTATCTGTCATGTCCGCCAAATAATTTACATAATTCGTTTAATTCTCATTTATTTTAATTAAATTTCTTATATTTCATTGGTTTTAGGCTCAGATGATGGCTACCTAGCCGAAACAACGTTGTCAGCTTCTAATATGTCACAATTTCACAATAAATATGAATGTCAAAAACTACGTTGTGTTGAGTCCATAATAAAAAAGTTGATAAATGCAACATGGGCAAATAAATTTAACAAAATATATATATATATATATATACAATATTCTATAAATTCTACCGAATGTTTGGCGTTAATATGTTTGTAGTTCGTTTTTTCAATTTTTCTCACTAAAGTTTTTTGGTGAACGTTTAGTTTATTAAAATTCAAAATAAACTTATTTTCCGAATTCATGCTGCAAATAAGGCCATATTTCGATTCTGAATGAATCATTATCAGTGCTTTCTGCTGTTTATATATGGAAATATTGACTTTGTTAAAATGAACTTAGATGGAGATTGATTTTGTCAAAATAAACTTAGATGGAAATTAGGTGTCAGGTTTCTTTATTGTTTTTTTTTATTTATCTTCTTTGGTCTCCTTTTCTTCATCGATAGCATCATATTCTTCTTTGTCACTATTTACAATGCTAGTTTTTATTACTTCTTTGTTTTCGTTGTTGGTTAAGCGCCGGGTTGAAAGTGAGATTGTCATTTTTTGTTGTATATTTATTTTTGGTTTATTGATGTCAATTAGGACTGCTTCTGCAACAGTAACACCAAAGTAATATACCAGAACAGCAACTATACACGCATCTTAAAATTGCAGAAGCAGTTCTTATTCTTCAATTTATAGAATATTGTAAAAATTATGGTCTATTACCAACACACACACACACACATATATATATATATATATATATATATATATATATATATCATCTTATCATATATATCATATACAATTGATATCATCTGTTCTGTAGACGTATATATAATCATCCTACGCTTCCACAACTAGATATTCCTCCGGACCTGCTCATCGAGCTACTAAAGACCTGCACGGTTGAAAGCCCATTTGTTGCTCCAGATGGATCGTTATACAGTCAAATTGAAGGTGTCGTCATGGGCTCCCCATTGGGTCATTTGTTTGCTGAATTCTACATGTCAGAACTAGAGGCTAAAATATTTGCTGATCCTACAAATAAACCACCAACATATGCTCGCTACGTGGACGATATATTCATCCTTTGTTCCTCCGTCACCGACATATATAATCTGCAGAATATATTCCAAAATAACTCCCATCTGAAATTTACAACAGAATTCAGCACGGATGAGAAACTTTCGTTCCTCGATTGCTCAATTCAACAGAAAGAAGAACAACTAACTACCAAAGTTTACGTGAAACCGTGCAACTCCGGCCAGGTATTTAACTACAAATCAGACTGTCCTGACCGTAATAAAAACAATGTCGTATACAATTTCATCCACCGTGCACATAAAATTTCTTCTGACAATAAAATATTTCAAAGTGAACTAGTTCGTATCAAACAATTTCTAATCAATAACAATTATTCTAATAAAATTGTTGATGATATATGTTCGCAAACTCAATAATACAAGTAATCCAAATCTTCCAACAGTAGCAACCAAAACATCAATACCATTATACTACCTAAACCAAATGCACGACAACCACAAAGTGGATGAATCACAGCTTAAACGAATTATAAAAGCTAACATTTCTGTCTGCAATAAAAACAACTATTTAAAATTCATTATATATTATAACACTAATCGTAACTCGAACCTCGTCATGAAAAACAGCAATAATTCACCAACACCTACGTTAGAAAGGACAAGCCTTGTGTATCGTTTTACGTGTCTTACGCCACACAAAATTGTGGAAAGTTATATCGGTCACACACGCACTACTCTCCCCCGTAGGCTCACCATGCATGTACAAGATGGTGCGATAAAGAACCATATGACTACCGTACACAAGATGCTTATCACAAGGACCATCTTGGATGCCAATACAACAATACTTGACAACATTCTTCAACTATTTTCACAATACCGAGATCAGACACAGCCTGCCAATGTTGCTGGAGAACAGCCGCTCCTACAGGTACGAACACGATACAAGTATCGTTCAGCGTCTGACAACATCTTATCAACTAATATACACTGTTTGACTTTACGTCATAAACCCACTGTTTCGACTTCCCTAATTTCCTTATTTCAAGACTAACGTAATTACTGTTTTACATAATTTATCATTTATTTATCATGACATGATCATCTTCTATTATACTTTGTTTTATATGTTAATAACATACATTTTGTATAATTATCATATTATTTCTTTATATTTAATTTATATCCAATTTTGATTTTAATTTTTCAATTTAAACGGTAGTCCATAACACGGTTTTTATAATATCTTGCAATTACCACGTAGTATGTTTATTTCGTACATCCGCTGACATTGTTATTTAAATTTTATATATTTTATTATATATATATAATATATATATATATAATATATATATATATATAATAATAATTTATATATATATATATATAAATTTATATTTTATTTTAATTTTTAATAATAGCAGCATAAATTAAGATTATTTCCGAACATTTATTTACTGTTTTACATATTCCTACAAGGTGACACTATTTTATTCATTTATAATTATATCTAATATTTCACAATAGCATGTTACCATATAACTTATCAAATTTAAATTTATCTTTCATTGTTTTATTGAAAATTTTTACAATTCACTAATTTTAGGCTCTGATGATGGCTATCTAGCCGAAACAACGTTGTTAGCCACGACATGACACAAGTTTTTAATAAATAAGAATTGCAACAATTACATCATGTTGATTCAATTTCAAAGAAATTAACAAATGCAAAATGGGCAAACATATTCAACGAAATTTGTATAAATGAAAACCTCGTTCCTAAATATATATATGTGTGTGTGTGTGTGTGTGTGCGTGTGTGTGTGTGTGTGTGTGTGTGTGTGTATGTATAGCTTTGGCCATCAGATTGAAGATTGGAATTGTTCAGTTCTGTTTAATTGCCTTCTACAGACACGGCTCGGAACAGACGACTTCATTATTCTTTGAAGAGTTGATTTCTATGTTAGAGTTTATTACAATGTCGGAGGCTCATGTCGTACTTATGGGTGATTTTAACATTCACGTTGAAAAGAGGGATAGTTCTTTCACTCTACGACTACATGAGATACTTGATACGTTCCAGTTGGTCAATCATGTTAATCAAAAAACGCATGTGTCGGGAGGTACGTTAGACCTAGTAATTTGTTCACATGATTTTCCAATTCTTGATACTAAGATTGACCCGTGTTCGATATACTCAGATCACAGTTACGTAGGTGTGAGAGTGGCGTTGAATAAAGTCCGACCAAAATTGGTGAAGGCATGTATCGGACCGTGGAAAGATCTGAACGAAAAATGTTTTGTTGAAGCACTAGCGAACTCTCCTGTGGCAAACAAATGTCAATCTGACGATGTGGATTATGAATTTGCTGTGTTTAGTGGTGAAATTGAACGAATTTCTGACAATTTAGTGCCTATGCGGGTGATTTATCGTAGGCAGACAAATGCTGCACCTTCGTTTGACGGTGAGTGTAGACGTGCAAAGCGATTCTGTAGGAAGATGGAAAGAATTTATAGGAACCGTCCGGAAAGTGGGCGGAAAAAAAGATGGGCACTCTCATTGATGGCTAAACACAGATTCTTTTCTGACAACAGAAAAGAGTTGGAATTATATCGTAAGTTATTGGCATTATTGCCAATAACTTACGATATACTTACTAACAATAACTTATAAGCATTATTGGAACAATATCGTAAGTAGTAACAGAAACCAAAAAAATCTTTGGTATGTTTCCAATAAAATGTTAGGAAAACGTTCGGCAAACAATTCATTTAATGATGACAACGCTCTAAACGCTGATCAGATTTTACAATTTTTTTATGATAAAATTGCTAGGATAACAGAAACAACAAATGTACATTCTGAATTTCCGCTTCAAGTAGTCTCGATGTTGGATAAATGTACGTTTTTATGCTTTCCGTTGGTTACTGAAAGTCAGTTGAGGGAAACGGTACTTAAATCACCAACGAAAACGTGCAGTTTGGACATAATCCCTACGCATATCCTTAAAAGATACTTGGACTCATTTGTCTGTTCTCTGACGAGTTTTGTAAACCTTTGTTTAAGCTTTGGTAAATTTCTTTCTACTTGTGAGCACGCGATAATTCAACCGATTTTGAAAAAACTAACTCAGATGCAAATGAGGTGAGTAATTACAGACCAATATCAAACCTTTCCTTTGTTTCAAAGGTTTTGGAGCGTGATGTTCTTGATTTCCTGATGAATTATCTAACGACGAACAACTGAAACTGCATTGCTTCATGTATTGTCAAACATGTTTGTAGTCATGGATGATCGGATGATATCATTACTCTCCTTTCTCGACATGTCTTCCGCTTTTGACTGCGTTAATCACAAGCTTCTGGTAAATTTGGAGTTTCAGGAACGGTACTCGCCTGGTTTGATTCATATCTAACGGGTAGAACTCAGCAGGTTTTGTTTAGAAAAGTTTTATCAGCTGTCAAGGGGTTAACAACGGTGTTCCTCAGGGATCAGTGCTAGGACCAGTTTTGTTTTTACTCTATACATCGGATATAATTAAAATAATAATGTCGCATGGACTTGTTGGTCATGCGTATGCAGATGACATACAGATAGTTGCTACAGGTCATCCACAGACATTTCAGCCTGAGATTGATAAACTTGTTGGTTGTTTGATGGAGATTGAACGTTGGATGTTGAGCAATTCTTTGAGGTTGAACCGGGGTAAAACTCAGATGCTTCCAGTTGTCAAGACTTAATATAAACTCGTTAATACAGCTCCATCACCCATATGTCAGCATGTGTGATAACCTTTGTAAAATCAACATATTATAAACAATTAAAATAAAGTAATTAAATAGTTACGGATAAAATAAAGGATCACTTCAAAAATCTACACAATCGAGGATCACTTCAAAAATCTACACAGTATAACAACAACACCAGTATACATATGGAGTATATAGGCTCCAACCGTCAAAATTAAAAACAAAAGAAGCTATTCTTATCCTCACAAATAAACCAAGGATCAATACGCAGTCCGACAACTTCGCCCACGTCCTCCAACTCTTCACTCAATACCGCGACACTGTTCTATCTCATTCACCTAACGTCGTCAACAGTAAACAAGTTTCTGTCAACCACAAATATGAATACAGCAAACCCACACCGGAACCAACCGCTGTTAATCACCCGTTTGTATCTTCACGTCGCCGGTCTTAAAAAATTAGTTCATTAACATCATTATTCGAAGCTTAAAATTTTATGAACATAATTATTTCATTTTATTTTTATTATTTTATTTAATTTATTTTATTTTATATTTTATTTTTTATACATTTTTATATTTTTTATTCATTTATTTTTTTATTATTATTATATTATATCAACAATTCAATTTAATTATTTCCAATAATTCAACAACATACAAACAAGTTTAACTTTCCATAATTTTAATTAATATATCAACAATCTGACAATCTTTCCTAAGTTACTCATAACAGTAGTTACACGTCACCAACCACACTTTTAAATTTAAAATTTTATTATATCCGTTACTATTTAATTACTTTAGTTTAATTGTTTATAATATGTTGATTTTACAAAGGTTATCACACATGCTGACATTTATTTTAGGCCACATTCATCAGTAACTTTCAATTGATTTGACTGATTTAATATTTCATATAATTCAATTCAATATTTAAAATAAATAATTTAAATTAAAATAATAACTTAGGCTCTGACGATGGCACTAGCCGAAACGGCCGTAAGCCAAATCACGGATTTAAATAAATATGAGTCTGATAAAATACGTCTTGTTGAAGTCTTATTTAAAAAGCAAATAACTACAAATTGGGGAATTGGGGTATTATTTTTAATCGAACATATATATATATATATATATATATATATATATATATATATATATATATATATATATATATGGGACGAAGACTGTTAGAAATGCAATTATTGATAAAAATCACAGCATGTTCGGCGTTAACTTCCAATTTGACTTTTTGATTTTTCTAACGGTTGATCGTAAATTATTTTCAAGGTTCTTTAGTTCAAAACCAAAATTTTTGTTTATTTTATGCTTTTTTCGGTAGACCTATACCATCTTTGGTGTTCAAATAAATACCTTGTGTTTATGCCCAGATGCTCAAATATATATATATATATATATATATATATATATATATATATATATATATATATATATATGTATACTGTTCCTCTACCCTACTTTGTTGAGTTCTTGTTTGTTTAAAATGAATACTTAGTTTTACAATCATAGTTTTACATTATCGATGATTCCTCTGTTTTTAAATTTATTGGTAGAATTACCGGTTGTTTGATATTTATTATCGGATGTCTTTGTTCTATGAGTATTGATTCAGCTTGTGATTCTTTATAGCGCCAGTTTGTACGTGCATTGTGAGTCTTCTCGATAACTTGGTCGTCGTTATACCAATATATTCGGACTTATGGTGCCCACACTCACCAATATTAAATTTTAACAAATATTTCGGGCTGCACTAGTAAACCAGAATCGATAATGGATTATATTATCCAATTTATTACAATTAATTAAAAAATCGTTGGTGTTCATGGCGAAGCGCATATAGGTCATATTTTGACTTTTCTCATCATCATGGTTTATATAGAGTATTTCAATGTTTTGCAATTCTTTGTGCATGCAAAGTGCTTTTATTCTGCTTTGTCCTGTCCGTTTATTATATCTTGGTCCATTTATTATCTTTGTTCTGCTCATTCTCTTTGCTTGTCTTTCAATAATATTCTTCTGGTCAGTAATGATGTTGCTATTCTTTGTCCAAGATTTGCCTAGTAATTTTAGTTTTGTGTTTCTCTTGGTGTCGTCATACCAATATATTCACAAATGTGGTGCCCACACTCACCAACATTACATTTGAACGAAATATTAGATGGCTATAAGATTATCGATTCTGGCTTAGTGAGTAATTTAGTGACTTTACCTAGTTCTGTTCTCCTGCTTCCTACTTCAGACGAATTCGTATAAACTCGGTTTTAAAAAGCAGAGATCGTGCTCTTTAGATTTGTTTGACAACATTTACTATTTCCATAAAGACATAAACCTTTGTTTGCCGCTTTGGTGTACACTGAAGTTTTTAATTAACGATGGGTATTTTGTATTAGTATGTCTAGGAATGGTAGTTTATTGTCAGTTGTTTTTTCAATTATAAACTTTAATTTTGCTAAATTTAGACATTGTACAAGTTTTTCTATTCGATCGTCTTCATCGCATGTAACGAATATATCAGCGTATCGGCAGTATATATTAGGCTTTAACTTTGGTTCTTCTTTAAATAATGTTTCTTCGATACGACTAACATAGAAGTCTGCGAAGAGTACTCCCAATAAAGAGCCAATTTGCTGATGTTATGTGTTACCCGACCAATGAAAGGCGCTTCGACTACACATTCTTAGCAGTGTCTCTCTTGGAATGAGTAGTGGTGAATAACTGGAATTATATATTCTATTTATTATTATATTTATTGTGTCATCTACAGGAACATTTGTAAAAAGTGACTCCACATCCAAAGATGCTGTTTTGGTGTTACTGGATGGTTTTGCAGTGGATAATAGGTCTATGAATTCTCTACTTGAGTTTAGATTATAACTATTAAGGGTGTATGGTGTAACTATTTTATTGAGCAAAAATGCTCATGGGCATGTTATTGCAGCAATGGAGTATGCGAATGCAGGCTTTGGCTGATTATAGATGCACTTCTCCAGCCCGCCAACTTGAAAAATGGGACTGAAATTAGGTGTGCAGTTAGTGCTTCGTTAGTGCCGGTTAAAATAGTATTTATTCTCTTAGTACTGGTCTACTGCAAATTTCGAGTCTTTAGCGGAACTTTTGAAAAAGCATTTCCTGAGCCCCCCAGCCTTTTGGGGAACCAGCACTAACAAAAATTAATACGGCGCAGAACAGCACTAACGATACTGTGAGTTTCCAAGTCTAGCGGCATTTGGGGAGCTAGCATATCTCGAGCTCTCCCAACTATATTCCATACAGGGAACCAGCACTAACAAAAATAAATACGGCACTAACCGACACTAACTCCACACCCAATTTCAGTCCCATTTTTCATGTTTTGAGGCTGGAAAAATACACTCCTGATTATTGGTCGTAGAGTTGTTGGCTTTATGTGTTTTGACAGTACCGTAAGCATGCCCAGGCTGTGAATATGGGTACTTTTTTCTTCTGTTTTTTTCATTATTTCTTTTAATGACGTCGTTCAATATTGTCTTAAGCTTAGCAGTTGGATCACTAATAATCTTAATGAATTTATTAGTGTCACCAAAAATGCTATTCAGTTTGTCGTTGTAATCATTTCTATCCATAATAGCATACATTGCAGTAGAGTTTTGGTTTATATAGTTTCTTACACAAAATAAAGGTAGTTAAGTAATTAGTGCCATATTTTTCATGTTTTTATTGGTGTCACTTCCTTGTTCCCTATTGTTATTTGAGCAAGTATTAAGGCGTCGAGTTGGTAATGAAGCAATCATTCTTTGTTGGACGTTTATTTTAGGCTTATTGATGTCTATTAGGATAGGTTCTGCAACTTTTAGGTGTATTGTGTTGGTGTTTTGATAAATTATTTTGGTGTTATTGTCAAAAATTATAATCAGACTAGAAGTGTTAAGTAATAGGTTTGAATCTGTGGTTAGAAGTTTGTCAAACTCTGTAAATGACTGAATGAAAGAACTGCACTTAGCAATGTCAACACTTGACGCCAGTTTCCGAATGTCAACAGCAGGTGATCAAACTCAATGAATTTCCAATGCTAGAAACAATGACTAGGGCCTTACCTTGTTTCTAAAAAAACAAACAATATTTAATATAGTTTAATAAAATAAAGTTATTTTTATTTGTTTATTTTAAAAGCTGAATTATATATTAAATGTTTTAAACCTTTTTCTTGTTCTTGGAGTACTCTGGGTAAAATAATATCAAAAATAAAGTAGTCTAAATGACCGCATATCAGTTTGTAGGTCTCGCATAAACAAGAATTTAATTTGTGGTAATTTATGTTATTTATTTTTATAACATCAGAATTTACTGCCCTAGGCTCCAGCCTTTTTAGCCTATTGGTAAATACGGCTCCGAGCATGAGACATCACATGAAAGACAATCTATGAAGTTATCAAATAAAAATGAATCCATAGATACATCTTAGGAATAATTACTCTATAGAAAAATAGTGTAACTCTTGAAGTTAATTTTTGTTCTTTATTATGCAGCTCTGCCAAACACAAAAATGATTACATTTCAATTCTATACTTATAATTAAATTTTGTGACACAAGGAAAGGAATGTTGTTGGTCCAAACAACATAACACTATTATAGTTATTTTTATAGCATTTCTGCACACATGATACAGCAGCGTGATGGCATAGTGGTTAAGATAATTTGACGCTGTTTTGCAGTGACTGGGTTTAATTCAAATTATGACAAAAAGATTTCTGCCTATCACATGCTTCTAGTGTGATGTGTCATTTAGCATGTATTCATATACAACGTTTGTGCGAGTTGTTGATTCTCTGAGCCTAGGAAGAGTGTAATAGACTTTTTAACTCAAACAATCTTTAAAATCAGTAATTGACTAACAAACAAGTTGAGGAATAGAAGTGGACCAAGTTTGGATCCTTAGAGCATTCCACTTTACAATTATATTACATATGTCATATTTAGTAAGAATTTTTTTATAATTTGATAACCCTTACATTCTTACTTCTTATGTTATATAAAGACATAACAAAATTGTACAAAGACTCCATCACCACAAAGCACAAAGCAAAAGCTCAAGCCCAAACCTGGCAAACCAACATCAAACAGTCACATCCCGATACAATAATTTGGTAGTCGAAACCACAGTATTATAAATTAAAATGGAAAAATAATAAATTAATAAAATTAAAAAAATCTTACAAGTTGCAGCTCTGGTAGCCATTTTTTATATAAAATAATTAATAAATTATAATTATTAATTCGTTGGTCGTTCAGTGTTCATGTTCTGTAATATTGATGTTAATTGTTATTGATTTGATCTGATTTATTTTACCTTATAATTTATTTGTAACAAATACGTAGACCGCAGAGAAAAGTTTGCAAAAACTTTTTAAAAACTTTTACAAAACCAAACGCAGAGACTAATCGACTGACCGATTGATCCACCATAATTAACATTAGGGTAAGACTAATTGGCTGACTTACGGTTGGCTGACTTGCATGCAGAAGTTAATGTATGTGAACACACCGTAATGCGGTGATAAAAAAAAACATTATAATGAATAAAATATTGCAATATCAATAAAAATTTAATCAAAATATGTTTTAAATCTAAATTTAATTTGAAATAATGCAAAACATTGCGACAACATCGTATAATACCGAGTGGATGACTAGCCTTATAAGAAAATAAACGCTTTAAAAACAATACATAATTGATATATTATTAATAATATCATAATATGTATTTAATCAAAAATTGTATTAAAATATTGTGGTACATCGCAACAAAGTCACAAAAGTCTTGAATTATATTTAGTAATTTACGCAGTATTTGGCTGACTTTTCACAAAAGCACAATTTTCTTAATGAAATCAATACAACTTGTTATAAAAGAATTGAAATATTATTCTCAATTAGTGTTTGGTTGAAAATTGTATTAAATAACGCGATATATCGCAACAATGTCACAAAATATAGTGGCTGACTTAAAATATTGATGTAAACTTTAACGCTCGATGTTGTTGCGGTTGCGTTTGATGTTTGAAAACACCGAACCAAGAAGAGCAGTAAGCGGGAAAAGAAAAGAATACTGTTCGTTTGGATAGGCTGAACACGTGTTTCGTCCCTACCGGGGACTCATCAGCAGCCGGAATAACTATCAGAATAGTTATCGCAGTTTCTTATAAAGCCCGCACAAATCACCTCGTTAATTCGTGATATTTTATTAATTAGTCTTTTAGTTGCTATGATTTTCAATCCGACAATACTTCCCACCAGATCGCCGCGTTTGTGTTGGCGAACGTGATGGATGAGGTTGCATTGCCGGAATCAATCCTGTGTTGCTGTATCGAAGAAAGATATGCGTTGGAATACTTGTTTTCTTTGATCACGTCGGGGTCACCAATTTGTTGCGGTTGCGTTTGATGTTTGAGAACACCGAACGAAGAAGAGCAGTAAGCGGGAGAAGAAAAGAATAGTATTCGTTTTGATAGGCTGGACATGTGTTTCGTCCCTACCGGGAACTCATCAGCAGCCGGAATACCTATCATAATAGTTATTGCAGTTTCTTATAAAGCCCGCACAAATCACCTCGTTAGTTCGTGGTGTTTTATTTGTTAGTCTTTTAGTCGCTAAAATTTTCAATCCGACAATGTCTTAACTTCAATGATCTCTATTTCCAACACCAGTGTTGTAGCTTCCAACAATCGTCAAGTTATCGTTATTCCATAGGTTCAAGGTTTCTGATAGATGAACACAACTGTTTTAAATGCAAACTTGGTTGAACGTTTATTTGAATGCCAACAGTAATAGAAACACTAAATTACAAAACAAAAAAAACTACATAAATCACAATTACAAATTCGCTTCAAATCTCGCTACTACGTCGCTATTCGCAACTCCTTCTATAATAGAATTTACAATCTAAAGGTTGCTAATATAGCAAAAAGAACAAATAATCGAGATAATGATAATAGAAATTTAACATATAGCGCAATTCGATTATTTCTGCGTTTATAACAATATGTTTATTAACGTACGCAAAATTTGGCTGACTTTTTACAAACACACAATTTTTCTAAATTTAAACAAAAACCATTTGCTATAATATAATCGATATATTATTCATGATTTCTATATGATCAAAAATTGTATTTAAATAATGCGGTTCACCGCGACAATGTCATAAAATATAATGGCTAACTTGAAAAATGTTTATTAACGTAGGCCTTTACAATATTTGGCTGACTTCACAAAAGCACAATTGTTCTTGATTTAATCGAAGCAATTTTTTATAATATAGGTGAAAAATGGCTTTTATATGTATTCAATCAAATATCAAATAAAAATAATTCATTTTATATATGCATAATGCGGAACATTGCGAAAAAACCACATAATATTATTTATGATTGTTTTTTAATTTGAAGTTCTTTTTAAAATATCTAGATTTTTAAAAGATACAAAAATTAGACCGCTCACGTTGGTCAACTCTGCATGATTACAAAGTTGTTCACTCTTGCACACGGTGAAGTGTGATTCGGGTTTTGCGGTGATTTACTTAAGCAGCCGCTTGAAGCAGTCTCAATTACGTTTTTGTGACCTAACTAAGAAGCCGCTTAAAGATGTCTCAATTATATTTTTGTGATTTACCTAAGAAGCCAAGCCGCTTGAAGCAGTCTTAATTAAGTTTTTGTGACTTACCGCTTAAAGAAGTCTCAATTATATTTTTGTTATCTACCTAAGAAGCTACTTGAAGCAGTCTCAATCACATTTTGTGACCTTCCTAAGGAGCCGCTTGAGGCAGTCTCAATTACGTTGACATCTCCACCTGTTATTTCATGCATTCCAAGCACTTGAAAAAATTATATACTTTTTTGCCGTTCCTGCAGATGACATAAAACCACATCCTACAACCTACGCAGAATCTCTGTTTCTCACTATGTTTTACGTCTGTTCAACATTGATTCTCTCCACAAATGGTCAAATCATTTTCATTTTTCCCTATATTCTAATACCTTTATCATCAAATTGTTTTGTGACAAAATAGGAATGAGAACGGTAGTGCAAATGTTTGCGTAAGATAAGAGACTAAAATCCATGTCAAATAGTTTTTTTATTTTTAAATGCAATGGCTTTTTTATAATTTTTTAAAATCCATTTTCGAGTGTCATTACAATCAACCTTTGCAGCTTCTCTTAGAATAGCTTTTGCGTATTTGACAACATACACACCACAATCATACAAATTAATATGTTTCACACAATTAGAAAAATGCCATAATGCCCATTTATTTCAATTTATTTGCTTTGACATCACAAAAAATTGTGATGTCAAATATTGATGATGTCAAATAATATTGTAACAATTGTGATGTCAAATATTGATGATGTCAAATAATATTGTAACAATATTAGCAAGCTGGATAAAAGACCCGTTTCTCATATCTTTAGGTCTTAATGAATCTTTTTTCATTTAAAGAAATAACACCCAAAAGCCAATGGATGCCTGTTTTTGATGTATTAAAACAACTAATAACAGATCTTTGTTTAGAGCATTTGTTTCTAAAATGTATTTTAACACTTCCTCATATTTTTGTAAACATATCTGCAAAGTTGTTATAGAGCATATGTAACCCGCAGAATCCGTTTTATAGTAAAGGTGCATTGCTCGAATAATTGATAAATCAATATTTACTCCGGTAAATTACGAGTTATCTTCTGTCTTATAATTAATCAAATTGGTGTTGCTAAATTTTAACCAAGCGGTATCTACATCAAAATTTATAATTTCCGAAAGGTTAGATGTACAAGTACACACCTACCAATCAATCAGTCAATTAGTTTATAAAGCACTATTTTCGCGATGTTCAACAGCGCTCCTCAATGAATTTGGTCTTGAGATCCACCATGAACTTCGTAAGTGTTGGAAAAGTAGTCAGAGAAGGAGGTAAAGAGTTCCAGAGAAAAGAGCCAGAAAAAGCAAATGCACATTTAGCAAAAGAGTGTTCAATACAAGTTAAGAATTGAGAACAAAAGACGATCGTTGTGATGCTTTATATGTTTTATTTAATATAAATTCAATTCAACACGAGTGAGTGTTACGATATCTCTGTTTATTTGATCATTGTCCAAAAGATGCTAAATATATAAAGAAACAAATGTCACATCTCCCCTTTAAAAGTTCAATTTTATTGTTTTTATTTAATGCAAATATTTAATTAAGAACAGAGTCCTTGAATCTAATAGGGAGTTTTGATGAACGACTACTCCGTGTCCTCAGGATGGATTCTTGCGAAGACTATGTGGTGTCACCTGTTGCACTGAGGGTGAATTGGAAATTCCAACCTTTGTGGTTGTGTTGCCTCTAATTGGTGGAAAATGATGCTATCATCCACTGGTGGTGCGCATATAGGTTGATGTCCTTCTTTGGTGTAGATGAGATCTCTTCGGTTCCGTCTTAAAGTTGAACCATCCTCTGTGTCAACAATGGTATTTGGAGCTTAATGTTTAAAACGAACATGTTTCATTGTGGTTCATACGTTCTACATTTCCTTCGTTCAAACTTGGAAGAGGTTTCGATTTACGATAATAATTTTTGTTGTTGTTGATATCTGTAAACTAGATTATCTCTTGCATCTACGACTTTTGGAAATTGTAAAAAATTTAGTTTGCTGAATGATGGCAGTCCTATCAGTGTTGGGGCATTGCTATTAATGATATAAAATTCTAAAAACGTTTTCTTACCCTTAATTATTGTTTCCTAGAGGCTGAAGTTTTCCACTGCCATAAGGTTTAAAAACTGTGTTGGTCTTTGTTAGCTTTGGTCTTTTAGAAAGTTGTTAAAAAACTGTTTTTGACATGACGTTGACTTCAGCACCTGCGTCTAATTTGCATCTGACTTTCATGCCATTTAGATATAGCTCTTTCCACATACAATTAACTTGTTTTGCAGTGCAACTATGTATGGCTAATTCACCAATGACGAAGCTGTTTATATCTTCCTCAACTGCATGAATTGATGATCTAGATAATGGCAATGCTGAACGTGAATGGTTGTCTGTAGATTTCTTAAAACTTTTATTTCTTCTTTTGTTTGACAAGTTGAGGGCTTTACACATCTTACCAAAATGGTTTTGTTTTAAACATCTGTAACATTGTTTTCCAAATGCTGGGCATTGTTTCATAGGATGAATTGTGCCGCATCTTCCACAGCCATGTTTGTTCATTTTGTCATTATTTTAGTCTTTATTTTTGCCAGACCTCACAGAGTTTATTGTTGCGGGTAACACGTCACCTTTTATGGTTTTTAATTGTTCTCGAGTAACCTCAGCAGCTCTGCATAACTGAAGTGCCTTTGTGAGAGACAATTCCGGTTCTCTCAATAATCTTTCCTGAAGACGTGCATCTGCACAACCCAAAACTACTCTGTCACAAATCAATGACTCCTCCTGTTCACCAAATTCACATGATTTGGCTCGGAGACGTAGCGTGGTTACAAATGAATCTACTGGCTCATTTGTGGCTTGTGAGGTTTTACAAAACTGGTACCTTTTAAAAACAACGTTTTTACGTGGTGAGCAATACTCTTCAAATTTCGCTTTTACTGCAATTATTCTATCTTTGTCCTCTGGCGGGTCAAAAGTGAATGTGTTGAAAATGTGAAGTCCCTTATCACCAATCCAACTCAAACATCGCAACTTGTACCTTTTCTAAAAGCTGGTCCGATCGAGAAGCAAGAAGAAATAGCTCAAATCTCTGTATCCATACTTTCCAGCTCTCTTCAACATTGCTGTCACAGTTCAAGGGTGGATGTTGAGCGCCGCATCATTTAATTATATTATTGCTGCGGGGTAGGACGGCGCGTCGGGTAAATAAAGGCTGGTATCGTCAGACAGAAAAAAAGTTTATTTTATTGTAGAAAATTGGTTGGTAAAGTTAGTTATTTTTATTGTAGAAAATTAGTTGGTAAAGTTGGTTAATTTCATTGTAGGAAATTAGTTGGTAGAGTTGGCGTTTTTGTTGGTGAGAAATTGGACACGCAACCGTGGTTGGTGAAGTAGCTGTTGGTTGGTAAGGTATTATTGGGGAAAAGTTTCATTTGTTTGTACGTGGGTGGTAATTAGTCAGTGGTTAGATGGGAGAGCTGGAAATACGGTACGGGGTTGTTACGAGCTCAACGACGACAAACATAAGGTAGCGAACGAAGTAGTTATCTGTTGCGTTGGAGGGTGGCGAACGAAGTAGTTGCCTTTCAACGTAACAACAACATTTGTGGTTGGGTAAAGCACAGGTGGTGCAATATTTGTACAGAAGACGGCTGGAACCGAAGGAGTCAACCCCACATAACACCAGTGTTCGAAGGATTCTACATTGTTGTCAAGTGAAGAAGTTGAAACAGTATCCGCTCGTACGTGATCACAGCACTGGCAGGAACAAGTCTGCATACTAACCTCGAACTTTAACTTTTATTTTGGTTTTCTTTATTGACATTGTATATTTATTTTGGTATAGTTTTCAGTTTACAGAATAAAATTTTTTGATTTGTGTCTACGTCTCAACCTTGCCGCTAAGAACCCGCTACATTTGGTGTCAGAAATGGGATTTTGTCAAGAGGAAGAAGGACAGAAAGTGGCAGTGGATTCTGTCAACAGGAAGGACAGAAAGCGCCAGTGGTAAGAGTTGGCGTTTGTCAATTGCCGGTGAGTAATTTTTATTGACGAAGATACACAACGGACACAACGTGGTAAAATTGGTAAAGATGGCCCACAATTTACGGTCGAAAGACAAATGCATGAAAGAGTGTGATGAGGAGATAACGTTGGATCCCGTGCAGGCAACTCAAATTCGGATTATGATGGAAGCAGCAGAAAAGGAGGAACGACACAGAGAACAAGCAGCGGAAAGAGCTGAAAGACGAACAGAGGAAGCAGCAGCTGAAGAAGTAAGATTGAAATTAAGGTTGATGGAGGAAGATATGAGGGAACGTAGAGAAGCTGACATACAGTTGAGGAGTCAGAATAATAATGCTCAGCAAGGAGACCATACTGCTAGTATAATCCGTAGAATCAGTCCAATGTTAGGAATGTGTCCTATGAATCCCCGTGAAATTGCAGCATATTTTCAGAGGATCGAAGGAATATTTGACAGCCATCGAGTTAGTGAGGAATTGCGAGCAGATCTGTTACTGGTTAATTTGGAAACAAAGATGAAGACAGTACTAAATGAGATTAAAACTGATGATTATCTAAATTATGAAGTAATCAAACAACAGATCATACGTTATTGTCGTTTTTGTCCGATAAAACTCCGCGATGAATTCTTTTTGGCTCGGAAGGCACATGATGAGACATATCCTGCATTTGCATCGAGACTACATCGAAATCTCCGATTCTATTTACAAAGTCGGAAGGTTGAAACGTTGGATCAAGCACTTTCATTGCTAGTCGTGGACCGAATGAAGGAATTGTTGCCAAAAAACTTGTTGGAACATGTATTAGCTCAGGAAGGTGAGGAATGGTTAACCCACGAACGTCTGGCCAATGTTGTGGAGATATATGAGGCCAACATGAACATGAGACTGTCTAGTAATGTAGCCTCAGGATATAAACCTATCCAAAAGGCTGTACGTCCCGGAACAGATCCCAAATGGCTCAAAAAAGAGGTTGTAAAAAGGATCAATATCAAAGGTAGGTTGTTATCACTGTGGTAGTCGGGGACATCTTGCTAAATTTTGTACCCAGAAAACAAATCATAACCCCATCAAGAAGCTCATGAAATGCCAGGTCACTGCTATGTCTCAGGCCACAAAGGAGTTGAAGAAACCAGGTATTACTCCTGGGACCATACAGGCTGAAAAATACTTCAAAAGACCATTTGTTCAGGTTAAAATTCAAGCTGGTCCGACCTGTGCAGCATTGGTAGATAGTGGAGCAGAAGTATGTGGAATCTCTCAGGACTTATGTCACAAGTTAAACATACCCAGAGGGGAACGTTTGAGGATCAAGGGATGGAATAGACCAACGACAGAAGTAGATGGTGCATGGGTAATGATGGCCTATAACCCTGATGAAGGCGAAAGTATTGCCCCCGCTGTACGAGTATGGTGTGCAGTGGTACCTAATGCTAGCAAACAGTTAATTATTACACCCAAGGTGGTGGAATTGTTGAAGATGGCAGAACAGTATGAGGTACCTGCCGTGAAACTCGAGATGACCAGGAATATCACACCAATCAAGTTGGGGAATGAGAGCACCTTGACGTTCTACAACACTGATAGCCTCCAGATACCATGTCAGGAGAGGTGTGGACGATCTGATAGGCGTGATGGTGTTGATGCAGCCAAACGTCGTGTCAGTGAAAATGATGATAAATGTAATGATGAAAGCATTGTTAGATCACATGAGGTTAACAAAGCTGGTACCCATACAGTTCACAACAATAATAGTAATAACAATAAAAGTAATGTTGGACGATATGAAGTAGCTCACAACAGCAGCAACAGCAACACTACTGGTAAATTGATATCTAACACTAGTAGTAGTGAAAGTACTTCCCACAATGACAGCGACAGCAATAGCAGCGACAACAATATTGGCAGTAAAGGTACTCACAACAATAATGGTGATAATACTAAGATCAATGTTAGATTGGAAGTAGCTTACAATAACTACGATATTAATAATGGTAAAATAGATGGCAGCAGTATTTTAGATAAGGTTGGGAATGAACTAGTTAATGAAAATAATAATTGTAAAATAGATGGCAGTGGTATTGTAGATATAGTTGATGATCATGAGGTTGATGAGGAGAAAGATGATGAAGTCAGTGGAATTAATAATTGTAATTTGGATGCCAGTAGTGTTGATGGTAATGAGGATCACGACGTTGATAGTGAGGAGGATGAGAAGATGGAACGTAATGTTGGTAATGTTGATCAGGCAGATGATGCTGGTAACGTTGGTCAGTCGAATGAAGCAGATAAGGTAGATGGTGTTGGAGATGTGGTTCGGTCAGGGGAAGCAAGGGTTGGTAGCGATGGTGGTCGATTAGTCGATGACGAAGAGGCGGATGTTCATGATAATGATGGTGGTCAGGAATATGCAACGATGAAGAATAATAAATGTAATGTTAGAGATGAAGATGATGAAGAGAGTGTAGAAGGTGTACGCTGGGAAAGGAAAAATTCCTTCAGGAACAACGTAAATGTCAGACGCTCAAAAAATGTTGGGAGTGGGCGAAGATGAAAAAAAAAAATTTTTTATCGAAGATGGCATTTTATACCACCAAGAAACTTTATTAGGTTATAAAAGGAAACAGTTGTGTTTGCCAGCAACCAGGTTTCAGATAGTGATGGAAATGGGACATGATAAATCGTTTGCTGGACACATGGCTGCTAAGTCTACAAGACAAAGGATGGCCCTTAGCTTTTGGTTTTCGGAAATGTGTGAGAAGATACGAAGATATTGTCACTCTTGTCAAATATGCCAACTGAGAAACTCGGTCAGGATAACAGAAAGAACTCCCATAACTCCCATTTCCAAGAAAGAGGAGGAACCGATTTCCCATCTGGTAATGGATTGTATTGGGCCGATGATATCAACGGAAAGCGGACCCAAACCAAGATAGAATTACTCCTTAGTTGTGGTGGATCTTTTCACTAGATGGCCCATGGCATACCCGATGAGACACATTATTGCCAAAACGACATGTGAGATGCTGTTGCAGATATTTATAACTTACTCTATACCAAGGGTCATCAGTTCAGATCGGGGTACTAACTTCACGAGTGGTATAACGCAGGCATTGCTTCAAAATTTGGAATGTAGTCCTCGATTCAATACACCGGGACATCCGGAAGCGGCAGGAGTGGTGGAACGATGTAACCAGTCGTTGAAGGGTATGATCCAGAAGTTGGCGCAAAATCATCCTCGGAGTTGGCATCGTATGTTACCATTTGTTTTGTGGGCTCTTCGAGAGAAACTTTCAGCGACCACTCATGTTAGCCCGTTCACCATGTTGTATGGAACGTTGCCTAGGGGTCCTTTAATGGTTTTAAAAGAATCATGGGTGGGAGAACGCTGCTTGCCACTAAACCTAAAAAAACAACCTGATGTTTACCTGAAAGAGTTACGACACAACTTGGAGGTCGCGTATGGTTATGCGGAGGATCATGCTGACAAGGAACAGCAACGGTACGCTCATCACTATAACTCACGTAGTACAAGTCGAAGATTTCAGTTGGGGGACATGGGGTCATAGTTCTAGTTTTCTCAATTTGGAGGAACAAATGGTGTAACAAATGGCAAGGGCCTGATACCATTGTGAGAGTAAAATCCCCACATTCATACATAGTTGAATTAGAAAGACAAAAACGCCATATCCATGTGAATCATATACGGAGGTATAACCAACGGATCGAGGAAGTTGCTTTGAATAATTGTGTCATTCTAAGGAACGATGAAGAGGACTTTGGTCATCTACATTCATATGAGCCGGAGAGCACACAGGAGATGAACATGGTACAAAGACAGATGGAGAGCATAACTCATTTATCAGATGTATAAAAGAAACAAGTGATGGAGATAGTGAAAATCCATGCAAAGATATTCCAACCTCGGGTGGGATTATATTCAGCCGTACAGCATAGTATCAGTGTGAATGAAAAGTTTTGACCGCAACGGTTGCGTGCATACAAAATACCAGAATTACTTAAACCGGAAGTTGAGAAACAATTAAAGATGATGTTGGAGCAGGGTATCATTATTCCGTCAAACAGTGCAATGGCCAGTCCCATTGTTTGCATCATGAAGAAAAATGGCACTGTCCGGTTGGCCGTTAACTACCGATATGTGAATAGACATTCTGAGGGAGATGGTTTTCCTACACCTGATGTTCAAGATGTGCTTCAGAAAGTGAGTCGAGCCCGATATATAAGTAGCTTAGATGCTAAAAGTGGTTATTGGCAGATACCCATGGAGGAGGAATCAAGATGGCTGACCGCCTTTGTTTACGATTTTGGATTATTTGAGTTTACCCGTATGCCCTTCGGTTTGAAGTCGGCCAGTATCACATTTACAAGAGCCATGAAGGAACTAACCAGACATGTGCAAGGATTCACAGAGGCCTACATAGACGACATAGCCGTATACTCCAATAATTGGGAGGAAGTCTGGCCTGACGTTTGATATAGAAAAATGTCGTTTTGCACAAGGCCAGGATACCATTTTTGGGACACTTGGTGGGATCGGGTAACATTGATATGGATCCACTAAAGTTGCAAAAATTACATCAAATCCGACCCCCAACCACGAAGAAGGAAGTACGAAAATAGATAGGATTTCTAAATTACTTCCACAATTTCATCCCGCATCTAGCCAGTACTTTGGATAACATAACGGAATTGACGAAAGGGAGAGGTAATGGGAATGTAACGTGGACACAAGAGCATCAACGTAGTTTGGATACGGTAATTCATCAGCTGAAGAATGTTGGAGGTTTACATACCATTGATTACACCCAACCGTTTGGTTTAATCACTGACGCTAGTGACCACACGGTGGCATGCTGCTTGGTGCAAATTGATAGTCTTGGAAAGGAAAGCCCCATTGGCTTCGCTAGCAAGAAACTGTCGGATACACAGCGTCGGTGGGCTACCATTGAAAAGGAGGCATAAGTTTATTTTATTTAGAAAATTGGTTGGTAGAGTTAGTTATTTTTATTGTAGAAAATTAGTTGATAGAGTTGGTTAATTTCATTGTAGGAAATTAGTTGGTAGAGTTGGCGTTTTTGTTAGTGAGAAATTGGACACGCAACCAAGGTTGTTGAAGTAGCTGTTGGTTGGTAAGGTATTATTTAGATTGAGACTTATACAATGTGCAAATTTCAAAAATTATTCTATCTTTTGTAGGTAGCCAGTACAAGAAAACAAGATATGGAGACAAATGAGAAAAAAAGAAACAAGAGAAACTTGACGAGCGCACAATTAAAAGCTTTACTTAATGATTCGATTTAATGTAATTTTGCTTTTGTTGTCGGATTATAAATCGGACAATTTAAAAAGAATTGAAATAACTTTATTTTTATTAACCAAAAAATTTTGTAATCAATCAATCAATCAATCAACCAACCTACCAACAAACCAACCTACCTACTAACCAACCAACCAACCAACCAATCAATCAATCAATCAATCAATCAATCAATCGATCAATCAATCGGTTTCTTAAGCTCTGTTTCAGCGATGTTCAACCACGCTCCTCAGTGTATTTCACAAACAGATTGGAAAATAGTTAGTTGTGAAGTTAGTTGTTCCAAAATAAATGGCCAGAAAAAAGCCGCCATTTGAGTTTTTAATTAAATATTAGTTAAAATATTTTCTATTCAACTCAACACAAGCTAACTCTAAATTGTTATAAAATTTCAATGTCAGTTTCTATTTTATATGCTATGACTGTTCTTTAGTAAAAATTTCAGACATTAAGTTTCATAGACTTAAAATATTCATGGATCCCTAACTTCTTAGTAAAAAATTAATTTTTAATAAAAGTTGCCAAATTTGTTTGTGATTATTTTACTTTTTAGACAAGGATATTTTGTCAATTTTCAATTTTGCCAAAATTAAAGACGTGTTGCCGTTTGATTTTGACTTTGATTTAAGCGTTATTTTAAATCAATGCAATTAGAAGTGGCAAAATAAATTAATTTAATATTTGAACCACATTTAATTCAAGTTAAAATATTGTATTAACTGCATTTATAAAGTTTATTAATGCTGACCAGTTATATATAAAACGAAAAATTATTTCGGCCCAAGACAATGACAAAATATCAAGTAAAATGGTTGAATCTGTTTCATCCATAATCTCGACCATAGTCATAACAGCTGAAATTAGGATCCGCATTGTAAAACCAGGAAGATTCATCGGGGTAGTCGTTCCGCCAGTTGTTTTCACAATCTTCATCATCGTCCTCCTCTTCTTCTTTTTCCTCTGCTCCTCTGTCAGATATTTAACATCATCACATTGTTTGCATGCTTCAACGTGTTGAATATTGTGAAACAACGAGAAATCAAATGTGTAGTCGTTTAAGTAAAAGACGTCATAAACGAAATTGTTCTCCTTCTGTTTTTAATCAGCGTCTCTTTTTGGACCATTTCTTGAATTCTTTCGCTGAGGCTGATCAATTTTTTCCACATTGAAGAGGAAATATTTTTTTGTTCTCATTTTCTGAATTACTTTCCGAATTGGCCAACGAACCAAATGTTTCGGCTGTCTTTTCCAATAATTTGATATCCTTTATGAAGAGATATCTTTCTTTTCATACTTGGTTTGGTATCGTCAGCTAAATCACAGTGTCTCTTCCTCTCATTTTCCAGTTTATACCGTCTTATCGCAGTTTTGACAGTTTGATGGATGAGGGAATCTTGAAATATGAAATTGAGTTAAAATTTAAAAAACTAATTTAAAAAACTTAATAGAAGCAAACCAAATGTGTAACACTGAACGAAATAAATAAATGGGAAAAAAAAAATTCTACAGATACTTACATTACTGATGAACAGTTCCAGCAAATTTGAACTTGTTCTCAATTTTATATAGTTCCTCATCACTATTAGAGCATTTTTTCGCTTTTTTGCAAACAAACATGATGATTCAATTCGATCTTTTTCAAGTTTCCTCATGATTCTGACAATTGCAACCATTTCACTGTACACACGATGTTTTGAAATAAAATAGATGCTCAAATGAATATTATCTCCTAGATTTATTTGTGAATGCATCAACATCATCATATTTCAATCTGATGGAACAAATCTCACTAGTTCCTGGTTTCAACTTTGTTAACCTGTTAAATATTTAAAATTTTGTATTCAGTCAGCCAGTCGGTCAGTCTTTGTTAACTTGCTAAATATTTAAAATTTTGTATTCAGTCAGTCGGTCGGTCGGTCGGTCATTCAGTCAGTCAGTCAGTCAGTCAGTCAGTCAGTCAGTCAGTCAGTCAGTCAGTCAGTCAGTCAGTCAGTCAGTCAGTCAGTCAGTCAGTCAGTCAGTCAGTCAGTCAGTCAGTCAGTCAGTCAGTCAGTCAGTCAGTCAGTCAGTCAGTCAGTCAGTCAGTCAGTCAGTCAGCCAGTCAGTCAGTCAGTCAGTCAGTCAA
>NW_008705460.1:117101-125704 GCF_000326865.2 Helobdella robusta | reverse complement strand
CTATCTATCTATCTATCTATCTATCTATCTATCTATCTATCTATCTATCTATCTATCTATCTATCTATCTATCTATCTATCTATCTATCTATCTATCTATCTATCTATCTATCTATCTATCTATCTATCTATCTATCTATCTATCTATCTATCTATCTATCTATCTATCTATCTATCTATCTATCTATCTATCTATCTATCTATCATCATTCATCAGCCCGACTGGTAAACTATATAAACAGAATGATGGAATTGCCATGGGATCTCCTTCAGGCGTTCTCTTTGCTAATTTCTATCTTGGTAATCTAGAGCAAGTAACCTTCAACCAACATCCTGAACTTTAACCCAACATCTACACAAGTTATGTTGATAATATTTAATCTAACCCTAATCCTAACCTAACCGACAATTTATTAAAAATATTTATATAAAAAAATCAATAACAACAACAGCAATTATATTAACAGTAACAACAAAAATAACAATAACGATAATAATATTAAGAACAATAACAACAACAGTTTTAATGACACTTACAACAATAACAACAACAATAATAATAATAACAATAACAACAACGATAATGCCATTAACACAAACAACATTAACAACACCAATAACAATAATAATAATAATAACATTATACTATATTATCATGTCTTCGTCCTACAAAACGGATGAAAAATCATGAAGAAGATAATCTATGATAATATTAAACCAACTAACCAGAACGATAAAATAAAATTAAGAATATTTTACAAAAACTACAAAACATCTAACCTTTTAATTTTAAATAATTGCCTACCTCACAACACTTCCATTTTGAAACGCAGTCATCCCATATATAAATTTTCTTGTCCTTTTGACGACTGTGCGCGTCATCAAACTTCATATATAGGGATGATTATCGCGTAGACTAACTATGCACAAAGAGACGGTGCAATAAAATACCATCTAGGAACTTTCCACAACACCCTAATAACTAGGAACCTTCTAGATAACAACACACAATTTTGATACAACAACTAACAGCACTACAACCTAAGAATCGCAAAATCGAATCTGAAATACCTTCCATCAACATCTAACAACAAATCACAACAACACTTCCAACTCGAAGAATGAACAACAATAACGTTAATCGGATCAACCAACAATCTAACAACGATGATAATAACAATAATGATAATAAAAACAAACACCATCAACAACAACAGCAATAATAATAATGAGAACAATTTTTTATTTTCATTTTAAAATATATATTGTAGTTAGTTATAAAGTTAAAGTAATAAAACTTATAACATTAATTATATAGATAATCTACAATGCCCGCCATACATTTCAAATCGGCACAAAGAGAAATAGAATCAACATTAAATTATGTTCAAATCGTGTTCCTATTGCAGTAAATTGCGTAAGATGACGATACTACGGAATTAATTAAACTTCTATGAAAAGGGTCAGACCAAATAAAATTAATTAATGATAGTTTAAAATATTTAAAAAACCTAGCGGGGAAATTTCAAATGAATTTATTATAATATTTGAGTTTTTCAGTTCATCTATCAAATTGTTATTAAGATTTTGAAAGTATTTTGACGTTTTATATTTTTTAGATTTAGAAAAGTTAGATTCATGGCAAATTGTTAATTCCAGTATTTCGATAGTATCACCTCGTCGAATGGCAATATCTGGACGAAGTGATTTGAAGAGAGATGATACTGGAAGGTATTTGCTGCAGTTGGAATCTGCGTAGATCAATACATCCGCACCAGCAAATGATTGAATTTTTTCTAAAATCATCGATAGTATATTGTTGTGACGTGTTTTATATGTTTTCAGGGACGAAATTGAACTGCAGTTTGACAACACATGCTTGTTAGTTTGACGAGCCTGACATAGTGGACACAGAGCATTTGGCATTTTGCCCCAGCGGTAGAGGTTGGCGTTTGTTGGAAGTTGTTGAATGAGAGCCTCTGGTAGACATTTTGTGAACTTCGACCATAGACTTATATGGATTTCTGGAATATAAACTTCAATCGCTTTAACTAACATCCCTTGACATTGAAGTGATGATAGATGAACATAGTCGGACTTTTGTTGACCCGCCAATAGTGCTTTGAGTGTTGGTTTTATTTCAGCTGATTCAGAAAGGATGTTGTCTATTTTGATGTAACTGTTGAAAGATTCTTTATGTAGACACCTTATTTCTTCATTGGCATGAGTTTGACTCTTAACGCTTCTGCGTAAGTTTTCAATGACCTGATATTCAATCCTCCTGATTTGAAAGGGAGTGATAGACACTCCGACACGCAGCTGCTAATTGGCAGGGCCAACCAGTTTCTAACCGATTCAGCAATCAATGGATCCAGATTGTTGCCTATCCAAATCAACGGAATGTCATAAGTGCGATGTTCGAATGCCAACTGGAATGGGATGTATTGCCATAATATTTGCAATTTCCATTGTGGCGTTGTGTCCAACCCGTTTATAACCGACAACATGTGTCGGAGTTTTTGAAGAGTAACTTTTTTGCCCTTGAGTCGTGTCCTTCAAAATCGTAAATTTTTCCCAGGTATTCGAAACGACCATTAAGTTCAACGTCAGGTATTGCTTTATCATCAATGGTCAACCTTGGGAGAAACTGTTCGTATATGCCATTTTACTTTCTCATGCCAAAGGCAAAACATTTGTCAATCCCCATACTCATTCCGGTTGCTTTGCACCAGGCTTGGTTCAGATTAATTAATTTCTGGGCACTGTCAGTGCTGTTGGCAATAATGTGATTCGCAAGGCAAACTGAAGCCAAGCTCTGGTTTTTAGATTGGTTGTGTGTCCCCATATGTATCCACACTGCTGAAATTCTTTTTTTTTCAATTAGTTTCATAAACGGATTAAAACACAGATTAAACCGCAGAGGGGAATCGAGATCTCCTTGCAGGACCTCACGTTTAACCGGAATGGGAGGAGTTAAGCTTTCGCAACCAGAGACAAAAATTGAATAATCGGCATAAATATTATTTATTAAATTTTTAATCTGAAGAGGAATGTGATGATAATCTAGCGTCGAGGAGATGAGGTTGTGGCTGACTTCTCCAAATGCGTTACGAAGATCTAAGAGTGTGACGATGATGGTACGTTGGTGTCTCTTAGCATCGTTGATCATGTGCGTTAACATCTGGGTGTGTTTAGCTAATCCATCAACGCTAGGATAGAACTCTTTTTGAATGTTTTTATTTATTAATTTGTTTGTTTCAAGAAAGCTATACATTCTATTGTTAATGAACGATGAAAATATTTTGTATAGTGTTGGTTGTAGTGTTATTGGGCGGAAGTACGATGGGTTGTTGGTATCACCTTTTTTGTGGATTTGTATCGTAAATCCTTTTTTCCAGCATGAAGGAATTGAAGAAGATGACCAACATTGGATTAATAGCCGATGGAGAATAGTTCTGAGAATTGGGAATTTTTTGAATGGTATTATTGAGATCTGGTCTTGTGGGCATTGAAATGATCTTGATTTATATTTTCGAATGATTTTTGAGATTTCGTTGTAGCTGGGAGGATCTGTGTTGCAAGGTGTTGGCGGCGTAGAGAGTTTTGGGATCCAGTTTGGCAGCTGTTGCTTGTTGTTGTGAGTGTCGCTTTGGATAGAGTGAAAGTAGTTTTTGCAGACGGTGACGCTGTATGACGGGCTCAAACTTGTAGATGAATTAAAAACTTTTTTGCAAAATCACCAAAATCGACGTTTGAGTTGGCTTGTTGTGTTGTGTCGTTTAGTTGAGTCGGAAGATTTTGATGACGATAACTTCGATTTCAACGTTTTACTAACCGACTTTATTTGGTTGTCAAAATGATGGTTATTGTGGCCCAAGAATTTAAGTTGTTTTAATTCTTTTTTCAACAGCTTAATTGATTTTTTTGTATTTCCGTCTAATTTAATCTTATTGTTGATGGTGCCGAAGTTGGAGGCAAATTAATTGTAGATCATGGTTTGGAAACCGATTGCAAATTCATTCAAATTGGTGAGATTTGGTAGCGTTGATTGATGAAGCTGAAAATACGCGTTGGCCTCAAGCCATTGAGCAGGTCTTCGTGGAAGTCTGATTCCAAGGAGGAGCGTTTAAGTGTTTTCAACATTTTGAAGCGTGTAGTGGCTTGATGTCGTTGGTTGTTGTTGAACATCCGACGATGGCGAAGGTGGTGGCGACGTCGAGGTTGATGTTACAACGGTGTTTTCCTCATCGTTAGTTAATTGAAGTTGTTTACGTGTTTTGCACGAACGTTGGTGCATTTTTGATCCCTCGCGACCTTTGCAGAACCTTCCGCAGCAACATTGAATTAAATTGTTATTATCCATATTGACTGAATAATTATTGGCAGTATTTGAGTTGAAAATGTTTGCAGAAATATCCACATTTGAATTTGCAAGCGAGTGTACAGCGTTAACGTTAAAGTTAGCTGTATTTTTCGTGCTACGCCAGGAGTGTCTGCCAACATTAATAAAAGATTTATTGCAATATTCGCATTTAGTTGCTCTAAATTTAGAAATTAGGTTTAAAATTAAAAAAATATAAAATGTAATAAAATGGGATTTTCTTAAAAACAGCCATATTCCCCGCAATTTTACAAACAATATAAACCTAATTTAAAACGGATTTAAAGACATTAAAATCAATATTATGTATAAAAACAGTGAGTTGAAACATTTCTGCCAACGCCAACTCTCATGCCAACATAATAATAATAATAGTAATAGTAATAATAATAATAATAATAATGGGAACTCTTTTATTTTTTCCAAATAAGGGCGAAATAAATATTCAATGAAATAAAGTAAAATAATAATAATAATAATAATGTTAACATCTTTTATTTTCCCCACAAAAAAAAATTACATTAAGATAGATAAAATGAAATGAAATAAAGTTTGGATAAAATAATCGACGATAATCAAAAATGATTTAGGTAAAAAAAATTGTAAAAGCGTATTCTACGTAGCTCGTCATTCAGTGAAAGAAACACGAAACGAGTACAACGAGAACAGATTAGTTTTACATTGATTCATTCAGTCAAATTTCTGTCACAATAAACAGCGTATGATGAGGATATCGCTGAGTTAATAAGACTATTATAAAATTGATCAGACCAAATAATGTCAACCAGCGACAAATCGAAACAATTGAAAAAACCTAGCGGCGAAATTTCGAAAGTGTTGATTATTATTTTTAAATGTTTTAAATTGTCAAGTAAATTGTTATGGAGGTTATTAGAATATTTGTCTATTTTATATTGTTTTGAATTGAAAAAATTAGACTCATGGCAGACGGTGAGCTCCAATATTTCGATTGTGTTATCACGGAGTAGTGCGATGTCGGGACGAAGTGATTTGAAGAAACATGACAGTGGGCGGATCCCATCATAAACGTCGTCTGCATACATCGCAACCTCTGGTCCTGCGCAAGATTTCAATTTTTATATTATTATATTTAGAATATTGTTATGGCGTGTTGTGTATCTTTTTAATGCTGCCACCGAGCTGCAGTTGGAAAGGGCATGTTTGTTGGTTTGCCGAGCATTGCAAAGTGTACAAAGGGTAGAAGACGATTTTCCCCATCTAAATAGATAAGCATTTGTTGGAAGCTGTTGAATAAGGCTTTTCCTAACAAATTTGAACAGTACTTCAGGAAGTTTGGCGGTGAACCTCGACCAGTGAGCAATTCTAAACACGGGAATGTTGTCTTTAATCGACTTAAAAATGGTCCCTTGGCAGCGGAGTGACAGCAAATGTTCCAGTTCTTCATTTACTTGCCGGTTCTTTAGAGCGCTGAGTGTCGATTTTGTGTCATTTGAGTCGGGAAGCATGTTGTCAATTTTAATATATTTATTGTATGACTCACTCCACAAAAATTTCAACTCCTCGTGGCCGTTTGAATTAAGGTAATTTCGTAATTTTACTCTTAGAGATTCGGCAAAATGTTTGAGTGATCTAGCATTTAGACCACCTGACTTATATGGGAGCGACATAGTTTCCAACAGACAGCTGCTGATAGACAATGATAGCCATGTTCTTGTCGATTCGGTGACCAAGGTATTTAAGTTTTCACCAATCCAAGTCAGCGATGTATCGTACATTCGAAACTCAAACGCAAATTGTGACGGCAAGTAAAGTCTGATGATTTGTAGTTTGAGTTGAGCTATTGTGTTCAGTTCACTGACAGTTGTTAACATTTTTTTGAGTTTATTGACCATTAGATTGTTGGCCTTTGTATTATTTCCTTCGAAATCGTATAATTTACCTAAATATACGAAGTGGCCTCCAATATCTACATGAGGAATATGTTTTTCGTCGATGGACAGCATCGGATGAAACTGTTCATAAGCACCTTTTCTTTTTCTCATGCCGAATGAGGAACATTTGTCTATCCTCATTGTCATTCCAGTAGCTTTGCACCATGCATTGTTTAAGTCAATTAACTTTTGAGCGCTTCCAGTGCTGTTAGCAATGATCGCCGTGTCGTCTGCAAATTGTAGCCACGCTCTTGTCTTTAATTTAGCCGTGGAACCCCATATGTAGCCGCATTGTTGATATTCTGTTTTTTCAACTAGTTACATTAGGGGGTTAAAGCAGAGGTTGAAGAGAAGTGGAGACATGGGATCACCTTGAAGCACTTCTCGTTTGACTGGAATGTGCGGTGTTAGCTGGTCGCATCCGGATACTGTTATTGAGTAGTTCGCGTAAATGCATTTAATTAAGTTGCTTATATGAGATGGAATATGATGGAAGTTCAGAGTTGATGAGATGAGATTGTGGTTGACCTCTTCAAACGCGTTTCGAAGGTCGAGTAGGGAAACAATTATAGTTCTTTGATGTTTCCTGGCATCGTTGAGAAGATGACTTAAGAGCTGATTATGCTCGGTCAGACCATCGATTTTCGGGTAGAACCCTTTTTGAATATTTGTGTTGATCAGACTATTTTTTTCTAAAAAATTATATATTTTATTGTTGATGAATGATGAGAATATTTTGTATAAAGTTGGTTGCAATGTTATGGGCCTGAAGTTTGAAGGGTCGTTGGCGTCCCCTTTTTTGTGGATGAGAACTGTGAAACCTTTTTTCCAGCAAGTGGGGATATTGCAAGATACCCAGCATTGAACCAACAGTTTGTAGAGAATTGTTCGTAGTACTGGGCATTTTTTAAATAGAATTATCGAAATCTGGTCGAAAGAGCATGGTGATGATTTTGATTTATATTTATGGATTATTGTTGAAATTTCGTGGTATGTAGGAGGGCTTGTGTTGCAGAGTGTTGAAGGCTTTTGTAATTTTGGAGCCCAGCTAGGTATTTGGTATTTTGTTTGATGAGGATTGTTGAGAGTCGAAAGTTGATGGCAATCAGTGACACCAAACGGTGGCTTCAAATTTTCTGTTTGGTCGAATATTTATTTTCTTACATGTCCCCCCAAAAGCGCTATTTTAGCTGAGACGTGACGTCGACTGATTGCTCGCATTTTGTTAATTTTTTTGACTTTATTTGAGCTCTGAGCGCTTTGCTTGTTGTGATGATTTGGTCATCGAAGCGCTGATTGTTGTGGCCTAGTAGCTTTAGCTGTTTTAGTTCTTTTTTTTAGATTTTTGATTGATTTGTTGGAGCTGGTATTATTGACTGTTTGTTGTTTAAGAGTGCCATAGTTTGTGGCGAAATAGTTGTAAATCATTTGTTGGAAGGCGGACGTGAAGTTGTCGATATTGTCATAGCTTGGAAGTGATTGTTGTTGTAGTTGAAAGTAAACGTTGGCTTCGGACCATTGGGTCGACGTCTTGGGTAGTTTGGTGCCCGGCAGAGTGGATTCGATTGTGTCACTGGCCGGCGTTGATGGAGAAATTGGTGTTGTGCGACTTGATTTGGAAGACGTTTGTTGTTCCGGAGGTGATGCTGTGTCGTCAACTTCGTTTGTTTGGTTGTCCGTTAGTTGAATTTCTTTATGCATTTTGCATAATTAACCCTTTCCTGCCTTTGCATCCTTTTCCGCAACAACATGTTATAAAATTATTTTCTAAATTTATTGAATAATTATCCACAGAATTGCCTTTATAAATATCGGGTGAAATGTTTATGTTTGATTTTACATTTGAACAAACAGCGTTGTCGTTTGAATTAGCAGTATTTTTAGTATACCTCCAGGAGTGTTTATTAACGTTAACGAATTTTTTGTCGCAATGTGGACATTTAGTTGAATTAACAGTATAAATTGAATTAATTAAAATAATTAAAATAAAATATTTAAGGTTAATGAAATTTAATTTTAAAAGTATCGCCACAATCCTCTAAATTTTTCAAGACAACAGAATCTATTTTAAAACTAATTTGAATGACATAAAATCGAAATTATGCTTAAAAATAGTGAGCTGAACGTAAACGTCCAACCCTCGTATTATTCGAACAGCATAGAATAATAATAATAATAATAATAATAATAATAAAAATAATAATAATAATAATAATAGGAACATCTTTTATTTTTCACCATAAAAAAATACAATGATAAAAATAAATAAATATATATATATATATATATATATATATATATATATATAT
>NW_008705460.1:101575-117051 GCF_000326865.2 Helobdella robusta | reverse complement strand
TTGAAACAAAACAGCTTCGTGTTGTTGAAATTTTATTTAAAAAACTTCTAACTGCAAAATGGGGTGTAATCTTCAACCGTACATGTTTATCTGAGAACCTCATACCAAATTATATATATATGTATGTATATTAGTTAATGTTAATTAAATAATGCGCAATGATAAAATTTGTAAAAATTGTATAAAATAATATTAAAGGTTAAGACCGTTATGCTCATTGTAAAGTTAAGTGCAGGACGGTGAAATATATTTAATTAGCATCATAGCTTGTTCCTGTCACAGTAAATGTTATACGATAATCTTATAACAGTGTTTATCAATTTTTCATTAAATGATAGCGCCATGGAACTGAACTTTAAACAGTGACAAATTAAAATTATTGTAAAAACCAATAGGCGTTTTTTCGAATGAGTTTATGACTAGTGAACAATGTTTATAGTCTTTATTTAAACAACAATGCAAATTATTAGAGTATTTATTTCTCTTGTATTGCCTGGAGGATTCTAGATTGGTTTCATGGCACACAGTTAATTCTAGAATCTCAATTTTGTTATTTTGAAGTATGGTGATATCGGGTCGTAAAGCGTTGAATAATTGAGATATTGGGCGAATACCCTCAGACTCTAAATCTGCAAATATGCGGCAATTGGCTTGAGCGGATATGTCACACTGATGTCACACTGCTAATTAAACTTTGGCGTAAATATTCGGTCCAATCAATTTTAACTAAACATAAATTGAAAGAATTGTAAAAGCCTATGGGCGATAATTCAAAAGAATTTATTAAATTAGTATAATGATTAAAATTGTTCAACAGGTTGTTTTTGAGATTGCTTGTATATTTGTCGAGTTTGTATTGCCTGGACTTGACAAAGTTTGTTTCGTGGCAAATAGTTAGTTCAAGTATTTCGATCGTATTGTTGCTGAAAATGGCGATGTCTGGTCTAAGCGATCTGAATAGCTCTGATAGTGGACGTGTCGCATCATCCTCTACATCCGCGAAGATGGCGATATTCGGACCAGCACATGCTTTGATATTGTTGATGATTATTGAGAGAACTTTGTTGTGGCGATTTAAGTATAGTTTGAGTGCTGCTGTTGAGCTACAATTTGAGAACACGTGTTTATTAGTTTGTCTCACGTTGCAAAGAGGGCATAATGCATTGGTTGTTTTGCTCCATCTTTGAAGGTTAGCGTTTGTAGGCAGTTGTTGTGTAATATATTTTCTTATAAATTTATAAAAAACTTCGGATAGTTTTACTGTTGATTTAAACCATCGTGCAATCTCTGAGTTGTGGATATTTTCATTTACTGATTTGACCAGAGCTCCTTGACACTGCAGTATCGACAGGTGGTTCAAGTCCCTCTGATGATGTTGTCGTTTGAGAGCTTCGAGTGCCTGCTTAATATCAACATTCTCCGGAATGAGATTGTCAACCTTTCTGTTGTTACATGTTTCGTTCCAGAGAGATTTTATTTCATCGCTTGCGTTTCGTTTAAAGTAACCACGAAGTTTCATCCTCGCTATTTCAGCATGGCACTTTAGCGATTTTACGTTGAGGCCTCCAGATTTGTAGGACAGAGATAACATTTCTACGACGCAGCTGCTTACAGGCATGGTCAGCCAATCTCTCACGGTCTCTGTTATCAGACAGTCTAATGTATTTTCTATCCATGTCAATGAAATGTCGTACATACGAAGTTCAAATATTAATTGGGATGGAACAAATCGTCTTAAAATTTCAAGTTTCCACTAGACGGATGTATCCAATTCATCAATCGTATGTAGTATTTGTTTTAGTTTATTATGTAGTAACTCCATTTCTTTTGCGTTCCTACAATCGAAATCATAAATTTTTCCCAAGTATGTGAAATGATCGTTGATGTTGATCTGAGGAATCGTCTCGTTTTCAATTGTTAATTTTGGTAAAAATTGTTCATATCTTCCGTCAATTTTTCGCATCCCAAATGTACAACATTTGTCTATTTTCATCCTCATACCCGTCGATCGGCACCAAGCTAGATTGAGATCAATCAGTTTTTGGGCTCCCTCTGTGCTGTTTGCAATGATTGCTGAATCGTCAGCAAATTGGAGCCAAGCTCGTGACTTCAGGCTAGCTGTCGGTCCCCAAATGTATCCGATTGTTGGTAATATTTTTGCTGTAATACTTCCATTAGAGGATTGAAGCATAAGTTGAAAAGCAAGGGGGAGCTGGGATCGCCCTGCAGTACTCCACGTTTCACCAGAATGGGTGGAGTTAAATTATTACACACAGATACAGTAATGGAGTAATTAGCATATATTGATCTAATCAAATTGCTCACTTGGTCTGAGATATGGTGGTGTTGAAGGACTGATGAAATGAGATCATGACTAATTTCACCAAACGCATTCCTTAAGTTCAGAAGAGTAACAATGATAGTTCTCTGGTGCTTCTTTGCGTCCCTCAGTAGATGTGACAGTAAATGGGTGTGTTCAGCTACACCGTCTACTTTTGGGTAGAAACCTTTTTGGATTGTTTTGTTGATGATGTTATTAATTTCGAGATATTTGTATAATCTATTGTTGACAAATGTTGAAAATATTTTATAGAGAACTGGTTGAAACGTTATTGGTCGGAAGTTTGCTGGATCGCTGGCGTCACCTTTTTTGTGAATCAATATCGTAAGGCCCCTTCTCCAGCGTGAAGAAGCCTTGAAGAATTTTTCACATTTTGTAACGTTGAACAAAGGTAGCGAACTATTTGATGGTTAACAGTTATACAAGTAGGCCAAAGTTTTTGTTGCAATCGATTGGTAATATCTGAGTTCTTCCTACATTTTTGCGCTTTCACGGCCGATAGCTTTAATCTTATTTTTTTACTAAGCGCTTTGGTTTGCAAGTCATAGTTGTGATTGTTTCGGCCCAGGACTTTGAGTTGTTTCAGCTCCTTTTTTAATTTGTTGATTGACTTGTTCTGATAAACAGATGAAATTGTTTTTGTTTCCAACGTGCCATAGTTTGAAGCAAAGTAGTCGTATATTAGTGATTGAAGACTGTTGGTAAAGTTGTCGATGTTGTTGACATTGGGTAGATTTGCCCTCTGCGAATGGAAGTACGCGTTTGCCTCCGCCCATTGTTTTGCAGTTTCGGGCAGTTTTAAACCAGGAAGGGGTGTTTCTACCTTGTCAATATTCGGTGTTATTGAGGGTGGGACAAGTGATTGCCGCTGTGGAGAAAGTAACTCCGAGTTGGAACCATCATCTGGGTTGTTTGCTGTACTATCCGAATTTGGAAAATTTTTAAATATTTTGCACACACGTTGGTGCATCCGTAGACCCTTTCTGCCTTTACAGCTTCTACCACAGCAACAAACAATTGATTTATTGTCAATATTAATTGAATTATTATTATTACTATTTGAGTTATTAACTAAAATATTTGGAGATATATTAATATTATCCTTTGGAGATAAACGTGTGCAAATGTTATTGTTGACTAACGTAGTCTTTGAGTGTCTATTAACATTTATAAAATCTTTAAAACAATATGGACACTTACTTGAATTAATTGTTAAAATTGAGTTTAAAATCAAAAATAAAATAATTTAAAATTTAAAATTTAAACTATTTAAAAAATTATTGACTGCCATAATTTTATGCCAATTTAGAATCAATTTTCAAACTATTAAAACTCAATAAAACAGATTAAAATATATAAAAAAAAGTGAGCAAGCAAAAATCTGCCAACTCTCATGTTTCAACGTATAATAATAATAATATTAATAATAATAATAATAATAATAATAATAATAATAATAATAATAATAATGAGAACTCTTTTATTTCTTCGAAAGCAAAATTATGAATGAAAATTACAATTAAATAAAAAATGATCAAATATTATAATAGTTGAAAGATTAAAATAATGGATAATTTAATACCTATGATGATGATCTGTATATTGCTTTATTATTACTTATCAAATTAAATTTTTTTTTCAAATATTTTATTAAAAAAATTGATTGCAATAATAATGATAATATAATAATACTAATTATGAAAAATGAAATGATTAATTAAATTTTGTGATGGAAGAAATCACAAAACCGATACGCACTGGTGACATTTGGAATCTAGTATATGCTGATGATATCGTTTTAACAGCCACGTCTGAGCAGAATGCAGCACAGATGTTTGAAGATTGGAACACCAGATCATGGATTCAAAGTCAACATCAGCAAAACCAAAGCAATGAACACTGGTGAACCAATCCAATCCACAGCTACTGGACGATGGCCCTGTTCAGTTTGTAAAGCTGGTGTAGGTAACAATTCAATCAAGTGTCGGCAGTGTAACCAGTGGTGTCCAATTTAGTTTGTCCTGCTTGCATCAATCCACAACAACAAATTCAAAATAGCACTGTTTTTGAAGCCATTAAAATATAGAAAGTCACATCGTTTCAATATCTAGGGGATGTTCTGGATTGTACTGGAACAGCTGAAGCTGCCGTTCGAGCACGCATACGTGCAGCCTGGAATAAACGGCATCTCCTTGCCTCTATATTGATGCGGCGTGACATCACACTACCACTACGATCAAGACTTCTTAAATCTGTGATACGTCCGGTGTTGTTATATGGTGCAGAAACATGGCCAATGACAACCAAACTGGAACAACAACTTCAACGAACCGACATGAAAATGCTCCGATGGATGCAACAAATTATTCTGAAGGACCACATCAAATCCACCGAAATCCTGCGTCGTGCTGGTTTAGATGATATAAAAGACGAATGCCGGCAACACCGTCTGCGGTGGTTTGGTCATGTCAAACGAAGTGGAAACTGTACCATAACTTCTCTTGCAGATGTTGAAGTACCTGGCACACGTCCCAAAGGCCGTCCAAAGAAGTCCTGGTCGCAAACAATCGAGCAAGACATGAAAGCTCTAAATTTAAATGAAATGGATACAACTGATTGTCTAATTTGGCGCAAAAAGTTGATGGCAAAGAAAACAACGTCCTACCTCGAGAAACCGGGTCTCTGGACGCAAAACTAAGATTGATTGAAATGATATAATAATCACCATAATCTACGAAGCTCATCAATAATTAAAAAGAATTTAATAATTAAATAAATGATATAATAATCACCATAATCTACAAAGCTCATCAATAATTAAAAAAAGTACAACTAGATAGAGTTAGTTTTAAAATTGATTCAAATGACATTTCTGTCACAATATAAAAAATATGTTGATGATATTGCTGAGTTAATGAGACTGTTACAGAATTTATCACACCACAGAATATCGACGAGCGATAAATTAAAAAATTTAAATAAACCTAATGGAGGTATTGATTATTAATTTAGACTGTTTAAAATTGTCTAACAGATTATGGTGGAGATGATGAGAATATTTTGCCAATTTATAGTCTTTTGATTTTAAGAAGTTTGTTTCATGGCAAACGGTTAATTCAAACACTTCAATTGTGTTGTTCCGAAGAAGAGCAATGTCTAGGCGTAACGTCTTGAAGAGACAAGATAATGGTTTGATATTTGTCTTGCTCGGCATCCGCATAGATGAAGACTTCTGAGTTTGCGCATGACTTCAACTTTTCCAAAATTATTAATAAAATTTTGTTGTGACGTGTCGTATATCTTTTTAACGCTGCTTCCGAGCTGCAATTCGACATAACGTGCTTGTTTGTTTAGCGAGCACTGCATAGTGGACATTGTGCAGTGGACGATTTACCCCACCTGATCAGGTTTGCATTTGTCGGGAATTGTTGCACTAGACATTTTCTGACGAACTTAAAGAGAACCTCCGGAAGGCATGTAGTGTATCGCGACCAGTGAGCAGCTGGAATGTGTTCCTGAATTGCCTTGAATATTGTTCTTTGGCACTGGAGGGATGTCAAGTGATCAAGTCTGTTGTCGTACCTTTAGTTCTTTGAGCGTCAGTTTGATGTCGGTCGAGTTAGGAAGCATGTTATCAATTTTGATGAAATTGTTGTGCGATTCTCTCCACAAACATTTTAGTTCTTCATTGCCGTTAGATTTTAATTAATTGCAAAGTTTAATCCTTAAAGATTCGGCGTAATGTTGGAGAGTTCTTACGTTCAATCCACCTTGTTTGAAGAGGAGCGATAAGCATTCCAACAAACAACTACTGATTGGCAAAGATAGCCATGCTCTAACCGATTCAATCATCAAGGAGTCAAGACAACTGCCAATCCATGTCAACGAAAAGTCGTATGTCCGGAACTCGAAAGCCAGTTGAGATGGTTTATATCTTCTTAAGATTTGAAGCTTCTACTGGGCTGACGTATCGAGTTCGCTGATTGTTGACAACGAATTTTTTAATTTAGCGATCAGCTGTTTTTCGCTTCTGAGTTGTTTCCCTCAAAATCGTATATTTTTCCAAGATATACAAAATGCCCGCCTATTTCGATTTGGGGAGTGGTTTTGTCGTCGATGGTTAGTTTAGGAAGGAACTGTTCATATACGCCGTTATTTTTTCTCATACCGAAGGATGAGCATTTATCTAATCTCATTTGCATGCCAGTTGCGATGCACCAAGCCCGGTTTATATTGATTAGTTTTTGAGCGCTTTCTGTGCTGTTGGCGATTATTGCTGTATCGTCAGCAAATTCCAGCCATGCTCTAGTCTTCAAGTTGGCTGTTGACCCCATATATAGCCGCATTGTTGATATTCGGGCTTTTCCAGTATTTTCATTAGGGGGTTGAAGCACAAATTAAATAGCAATGGCGAAACAGGATCGCCTTGAAGCCCGCCACGTTTGACCGGGATGGGTGGTGTTAGTACATCGCAACCTGAAACGGATATTGTATAGTTGGCGTATATAAATCTTATTAAGTTGCTGATAATGGGTGGTATGTGATGATGGTCCAAAGTGAATGATATCAGGTTGTGGCTAACCTCACCGAAAGCATTCCGAAGATCCAGCAAAGAGACAATTATTGTTCTTTGATGTCTCTTGGCGTCATTAAGCATATTTGATAAAAGCTGGGTGTGTTCGGTCAGGCCATCCACTTTTGGATAAAACCCTTTTTGAATATTTTTGTTGATAAGATTATTTATTTCTAAAAAGTTGTACATTCTATGGTTTATGATTGATGAAAATACTTTATATAGCGTAGGTTGTAGGGTTATTGGTCTAAAGTTGGCCGGATCGTGAGCGTCACCTTTTTTGTGGATGAGCAATGTGAGACCTTTTTTCCAACATGATGGGATCCTGGAGGTTAACCAACATTGAGTAAAAAGTTTTTGTAGGGTGGTACGTAGTATCGGACATTTTTTTAAGGGAATTACTGAGATTTGATCTAGCGGACAAGGTAAAGATTTTGATTTGTATTTGTGTATTGTTGAACATATTCCGTTGTGGGTAGGAAGATTGATGTTGCATGTTGGTGAGTTTTGTATTCAGTTAGGAAGTTGATATTTTTTGTGGTTGAGGTTGTTTAAGATGTTGCCAAAATATTGTTTGCAATCGATTGCGTTGAATAGTGGGCTCATGCTTTTTGTTGTATTGAATATTCTCTTGCATGACCACCAGAAACGTTGTTTTAATTGAGTAGAGATTGTTGATATTTTTCTTCACGTTTTGAAAGTTTTAATGATAATATCTTAGAGCGAAGAGTTTTTCTGGTGTTGATGATTTGTTTGTCGAAATTGTGATTATTATGACCCAGAACTTTTAGATGTTTAAGTTGTTTTTTCAGTCCTTTAACGGATTTATTTGTGTTGGTGGGTTGATCATTGTGAAGATTAACAGTTCCATAGTTCTGAGCGAAGTATTTATAAATCATGGATTGAAAAGCGTTAGTAAATTCATTGAGGTTATCATAACCCGGAAGGTATTTGAGCAGTAGCTGGAAGAAGATGTTGGCCTCTAACCACTGGGCTGGCGTTTTGGGCAGTTTGACGCCAGGTAGAGTTGATATGATTGTCTCAGCGGAAGGTGGCTTTGGCGATTGAGGGTGGTTTGTTGTCGAAGTTTGGCTGTCGGGTATTGACGGAGATGTTGTATTGCTTTCAGCTTCCGAAACTTCTTGCGATAGTTGTAGCGATTTATGCATTTTGCAAGACCGTTGATGCATAATTAAACCTTTTCTGCCTTTGCAACATTTTCCACAACAACAAGTAATTAAATTATTAGTTTCAATATTAATTGAACCAGTATCAGAAATATTTGAATTGTAAATGCTTGCTGAAATTTTAATATTTAAAACTATCGCCATATTCCTTGAAATTTTGCGAATATATTGAGCCAATTTTAAAACCAATTGATCGATAAAAAACTTGAATTATGTATAAAAACAGTGAGCTGAACCAAAGTTGGCCAGCTCTCTTGCCGTCAACACATAATCTTTCATATAATAATAATAATGTGAACTCTTTTATTATCAAAGCCAAGTAAAATCAAAATAATCAAATAAATAGACAAGCAAAATAAAATATACAAATAAATAAATACAGTTAATTGTTAAAAAGATATGGCTAGTCATCGCTGCTCGTCATTCAAAAATGAGTATAGTGATGATAAAGTAGTATAAAAATTACATATTGTTCACGCATTATTTCTATCGCAATATATGGCATATGATGATGAGATTACATTATTAATTAAGCTATATCTAAATTGATAATAATAATAATAATAATAATAATAATAATAATAATAATAATAATAATAATAATAATAATATCAATAACAATAACAACAACAATAATAATAATAACAATAATGATAATAAAGACAACAATGATAATAACAACAATAATAATAATAAATTGAATTAATTTCGCGCCTCACAATTTTGGCGCTGTTTTTGTCGCCGTTACAACTATAGTTTAAAACATTTTACAATTTTTCGTTGTTAAAATTTTTCATTAGAATTTCATGTTTCTTTTTCGAATTTATTTGTATATATTTTTAATAATATTAAAACTATGACAATACTAATTAATGAATTAATAAATAATGCACTGTCGATGACGGTTTAATGTCAAGGGAAAAGCAAAAAGCAAACACCATTCACGACAGCAACAACAACAAACACATCAACGACATCCGACACAAAACCAATCACAACAACAAACTCTACGACAACCCAGTAATTATTCAAACACTAAACACATAGAGATACATGCATACGCACCCACACTCAAACATACAACATCTTGATAAAAATGTTCAATAACCATTAACAAACACAGAAACACAAGGTGTAAAATTAAAACCTGGCAACAATATCACACCACATAAATTCCCAACACAAACTACACACGCACACACACAAACCCAAACATACAACATCTAGATAATAATCTATATTTATCGGGAACCATCGAGACAAGACAAGACAACAACAACAAGACAACTATCAATCAACAAACTACGTCAACGCTAACCATCCAGTACCAATTTCTTCAACATTAACTCGGAAGCATGATGATTAACCCACTGTACTTTATTTTTATTCGTTCACTACTTCCGTTTAAACATATTCCTTTATTAGTACCTTTAATGTAGACGGAGGTTTGAAAGTTGTGTTCGTTGCAAGTGACAAGAACGTCGAGAAAAGGGAGTTGTTTATCAATTTCATATTCAATGATAAACTTTAATTTGAATTTATTGATTATTTTAATAAATTATCTATTAGATTAGGATCGTTATAAGATACAAAAATCTTGTGTAGATGTTGCGCTTAAGTTCGTGTTCAACAGTAAGAACAGTTCGACTGGTAGTTTTTGTAAATGCTGGTAGAAGACCGAATTTTTACAATATGTAATAAATTCCACCGATTTATTAGTAGTGTTTATCAACTTGATGACGGTTTAGCATCGAAATAGATCTATCTGCAATAATTTTGATAAAATGTTTGTTAATAAAAATAAAGCTTCAATTTTAAACAAACTCAATCTTGTCGATACAAATTTACTAAGACAAAATGAAAAATTCGAATACAAGTTGATAAACACTAATAAATCGGTGGAATTTATTACACACACACACACACACGCACACGCACACGCACACACACACACACATATATATATACTGTTTTCAAGAAAATCAACCACGTTAATACAATTATTATGTTTAGCACTGTTTTCGAAGCCATTAAGGTAGAGAAAGTTACAACGTTTCAATATCTATGGGATGTTCTGGATTGTACTGGAACAGCACTACGATCAAGACTTTATAAATCTGTGATACGTCCGGTGTTGTTATATGGTGCAGAAACATGGCTAATGACAACCAAACTGGAACAACAACTTCAACGAACCGACATGAAAATTCTCCGATGGATGCAACGAATTAGTCTGAAGGACAACATCAAATCCACCGAAATCCTGCGTCGTGCTGGTTTAGATGATATAAAGGACGAATGCCGGCAACACCGTCTGCGGTGGTTTGGTCATGTCAAACGAAGTGGAAACAATGCCATAACTTCTCTTGCAGATGTTGAAGTACCTGGCACAGGTCCCAAAGGCCGTCTAAAGAAGTCCTGGTTGCAAACATTCCCGCAAGACATGAAAGTTCTAAATTTAAATGAAATGGATACAACTGATCGTCTAATTTGGCGCAAAAAGTTGATGGCAAAGAAAACAACGTCCTACCTCGGGAAACCGGGTCTCTCGACGCAAAACGAAGATTGATTGATTGATGGAAAATTGTCAAAGTTTAACAGTAAATAAATATGTTTTTAGTTCTTTTTTTAAATGTTCTAAGAAACAGTCCAGACGATCGCAATGACTGTGGCAAGCTGTTCCACACGATCGGAACTGCAACAGAGATACTCCGTGCATTTATTTCTCGAGCTATTGCTGACCTCAATTAAATTTCTTCAATAATCTGAACGTTTGTCATTTGTTTTTTGCTTTCATGGAAGTTATCCAATTATTACGATGATCATCTGTCGATTCTTTCCATTTTTCTACATGTTTGTTTAGCTTTTTCACAATCATGATCAAACCATGGTGCCATACGCTCACCTCTATCATAGATAACTCAAACATGCACAAATCTATCAACAATACTCTTTAACTCGTTGTTTAACATTGTTAGTTTCTTTTCGACGCCATCACTACAGCATGGTTTAGATACTGGTGAAGTTAAAATAGCACCAATAAATTTTTCCTCATCCATTGCTTTCCATGATCTATATGATTTCATCACTGTTTTCGGGGCTGGCCGAATAATCATTGTTTCTACTTTTATGAAACTGTGATCCGAAATTATTTCACAGGATAGATCTTAGCATTAAGTACTGGAAAGTCATGCGAACCGACAACTAAATCCAATGTACCTTCTAGGATATGTGTAGGAACGTTGAAATGATTTACTAATTGAAATATATCAAATATTTCTTTTAAACGAATAAATTGGGGATCAGCAGTTCTCTCAACATGCAAAATGAAGTCATCAATAAAATCAATAAAATCCCATCCCCATCAATAAAATGTTTGAATTTAAAATTGTTAAGTACTCCAAGATTGAAAATAAAACTGTTATTGGAGCTGAGCCAGGTCTGTACATAGCCAGCAAGATGAATACGCTTTTATTTATTGATAATCTGATTGCGATAGCTTCAAACGTACTAATCAATGGCAGAGTTAACTTTTATATTTGAACTCTTTGAGAAAGTAAACTATTAAACCAACATGACACGGATCATGCTTTCTAATATAATCAACAAACTGAAACCCAGGTGGCTTTGCCAAACCAATTACAAAATTACCATCCAATCCATGCCAAGTCATCACAAATCAACCCAAGAAAAGTATCAACCTTCTTCATAATTGACCTGACGTTAAGTAATCCAAACATAATATTGCCATTTTGATTTCTGTCATCCATGTCATTACTATCGACTACTTCGAATCTTTCTTTGCAAAAAACTAAACTATTTTCCATTTCCCGACCTCCACTTTGGCTCAATATAAAAAACCCTCTTTGCAACTCTCCTCTATTCTCTTGGCATCATCAAGCAATTTTTGCAAGTCGCTCCTTTGTTGAATTATCAGGTCATGACTAAACCGAATATTTTTCAAACTGTCATCTAAAGTTTTCATCCTACTTATGTTTTTGAAGATGAGTTCTTTAATTTTTGCAACGTCAAATTTGAGGAGAATTGGTTTGACAATTTTGTCACTTTTCTTTCCTAATCGTATCACCTTCAAGACACTTATAAGACCAAAAACTTCATCAGTTAAATATTTTTAACTATTTTATGAACCCTGTCATCATCATCAGCACCTTCCTTCAATCCGAATAGCATCATGTTGGCTTCACTCTCCTTTGCCTCGACAACCTTGTTCAGCGTTATTTGAACACTTTTCACATCATCATTGATTGCTTGCACACTTCTATCAACTTCAGATTTGACAACTTCCGAAAAAGATCTGTTCATTTCACGCTTAAAAACCGATATTTCATTGCACAGCTTTGATCCAGAAGCATCATTCGGAATCGAAATATGGCCTTATTTGCAGCATGAATTCGAAAAATAAGTTTATTTTGAATTTTAATAAACTAAACGTTCACCAAAAAACTTTACTGAGAAAAATCGAAAAAACGAACTACAAACATATTAACGCCAAACATTCGGTAGAATTTATAGAATATTGTAAAAATATATGTAAAAATATATATATATGTAAATATGTACGTACATATATGTACAGGTATATATATATATATAATAGATTGAATCTTGTTTTTTTTTTATGGCTCACTATAAATGTGTGGGGTGCGTTCAAGGACCAGTACAAAAAATGATTTCTACAAAATTTTGAATATTTTAAATCACAATTTTACGCTAGCTTTCCATAAATTGTTTAATCTTGTGTAACCGTTAAGCTAGTCTCCACATCCTGCACGTTACCTGTCTACCATGGGCAACGGTCTGTATGTTTAGCGTTATTACGCGAACATGGCGTTTGCTGGTGGCGGTGGTGTGAGAAAAGTTTTTATTTATACAAAAAATGATTTTGTTTACGAAATTGATACAAATACAGTAAACTCTATCTCACCCTCAAAGGTTTTTATTCTACTAAAACTAATTATTAATTTAATTTTTTAAGAATTACGACATTAGAATTTTTAAATGTAACCTGTGTATGTGTATATGTAACGTTACGCCAGTGCTAGAAATAAGTGTGAGACTTACGTTCACCACTGCAAAATTGCACATGTTGCATTGCGGTATGAAAAATAATGGAGATAATGTTTGTAATGGACTTTCAGCTACCTATTTTAGTTGAGAACAAATTAGGTTTAACTAATAATAGGCGGGTTTGCGGTCAATGTCAATTGCTGATTAATTGCGACGTGATAGTCTAATGGTTAAGGGGTTCTGTTTCGCAATCACCGGGTTCAAATATGACAGAAAGATCCCCACCTATCACATGCTTCGTGTGTGATGCATCGTTTATTTCATTTACAGTGTTTGTGCGCTTCATTGAATCTTCTGAACTTTGGAAGAGTGTAATTGACCTTTAATCTTTAACCCATTAGTGCCCAAATCACAACCACGCTACCAAAAAGTATCAAATTTTTCAGTTAGGTAGCTATACCTAATATGAGACCCTAGCACAAGTATTTTTTTGGATTTTATTATTTGTAACAAAATGGCGGCGTGTTCCCAAATGGGAACAATGGGCACATCAACTACCATGTTCCCATTTGGGAACATCTTTTTTTTAACATAGAAATAAATATAGCAGACTTTTAATTATATGGAAAAAATGTAAAACGCAAAGAAAAATGATTTTTTTTAATCAAATGAATTTGTGAAAAAATATAGTTTAGTCAAATTTTATTAGTCATTTATTAAAACTGTTAAATTTATTGTTTTTCGTGATAATCTTTTTCACAGTGAAGATGCAATGGAACATTGCACTTGTTACTGAAGACGTGCATTTTTTTTGCATTGTTGACATCTGGATTGCTTCCCAGATGGAACCAAATGATGACCCGTCATATCGAATCTTACATCAGGAATAGGTTGGCTATAAGGTCCTGTCATCATCTGTGCTGGTTCTTGCAGTTGCATGATTGTACGCACAATATATCTCCTGAAATCTAGATGATCAAAAGTTCCTCCCACTTCAACATGAAGTCGCCAGGCTGCTACGACAGCCATGTTTATTCCATTTATGAACAATGGCCACCACCATTTCTTGGACCTCAACATTGGTCGATAGGAAGCCATAAATCTGTCAAGCAAATCGACTCCTCCCATGTGTGTGTTGTACCTTTTAATGAGTGCTGGTTGAGGTACATCTACAGAGGCTTTCTTGGTGCTGCTCCATCTCCGAGCTTTGTCAAGTGGAAGAATTTTATCATAATTTGATGCAACTATGACACATTGATTATCATTCCACTTGACCGCGATTACGTTTTTGTCACAACATGCATCATAAAATCCTCTGTCTTTCTTTCTCATTGTTTTTGAATCCATCAATGGACACTTTGTCAAACGATTTTCTCTTACTGTCCCTGTTGCTTTTATATTTTTTTCTTTCAGTGAGCTGAGCAAAGAGTAGTTGGTGAAAAAATTGTCAAAGAAAACTTCATGATCAGCAGGATTTTCAAGGCAATCTAACAGTGACATGACTACACGATGACCTAGTCCATGACTTTCATCATTTGTTGTCTGTGGTTCTTTGCCACAGTACACCTGTACATTAAATGGATATCCACTGGATGATGCTAATACTCAAAGTTTATACCCAAAACGAATGGGTTTTCCTCGTAGAAACATTTTTGCTGAGTGATGTCCAAAATAGGGTACCATTTCTTCATCAATACTAAGAAATTTATTGAAAACACCAAATTGTTGGAAACGAGTATTCAATGCAGAAATGAAAGAACGAACTTTAAATAATTTGTCTCCTTGAACAATCTTGTCATTATCTGCCAAATGAATATATCTTTTAATTTCTAGGAATCGTGATCGAGACATCTGTTCTGCCACAAATGTAATTCTTATATCTTCATCCCTATTCCAGTACATTCTTTCCCGAGGCAATGTATGATATCCAGTCAGTAAAAGTATTCCAACAAATTTGTCCAAATCTAGGTGATTAAATTCAAATTTATTATTGTTTTTTTGTCCAGCATATTTGACTGTCTCATTCACTATCATATCCCTCAACTCATTGTCATAATAAAGTTTGAAAAGATGATATGGTGATTTGGAACATAATTCTGGATATTTTGATCTTATTTTTTCTGGTGTTCCTGTTGATGATTTTCCAGTGAAATTTATTTTTTTGGTCCATTTTGGTTCTGGCTTCTTACATTTTTTATCTTTTTTTTGTAATCCAACATCATTACGTGCGTCTGCTTGTTCTAAAAGAACACCAACTCTTCCAGGACTTCATTTGGCATGTTTGATGGCAGCAAATCGTCATCATCTATCATCTCTTCATCTGAATGCTGTCTACCTTCGTAGGAGG
>NW_008705460.1:89031-101525 GCF_000326865.2 Helobdella robusta | reverse complement strand
GTTAGCAAGAACTTCTTCAGTACGAAATCTCTTCTCAGACATACTTAAATTGTAAACAATTTAAAATAAAAATTATTAAATATATCACTATAATATCATGAGAAACTAAATTGAGCACATGAGGTACTACGTTCCCATTTGGGATCATAGTACCTTATGTGTCCAATGTTCCCAATTGGGAACGTCAACACATATATCTCATTTAAAAAATAAGTTTAAGATAAACCTCTAATTTCATAATTTTAAAATATTAAGAAGTAATTGTGAATAAGTAAAAAATAGTTTAATTTAAATAAAACATAATACTTACTTGGAAATAAAATCAGAAAACAGACTAAAAACTTTTTTTAAAAATACAAAATTTTTAAAATGGCTACCAAAGCATGCGATGACAATACAAAAGACCACGTGACTGTATTGCATAGATATACTATTAATAAATATAGATTGGCCAAAACATGTAAAGCTTGTGCAAATATAAAATTTATGTAGCGCTAAATATACACGTTCCCAAATGGGATCATTGGGCGCTAATGAGTTAATTGTGTTGGTCATTTTTTAAAATAATAAACTTAATGCATTATTTGTTATTCATAAGACATCTGATAATAAATATTCAACAACCTGCAACTGGAATCCTTCCTACTAATAAATTTAGAAACCGAGGAATCATCGATAATGAAAACACATAAGAGTGTTATATTGAATAGATTTGAATACATTTGAATAAATTATCCTTATTCATTGGAGTAAAGAAGTATCGCTTATGTTAGAGACTAACAGGCTGAGTTGGGAGTAATGTTATAACCGCAGGAATGATAGAATGGCACTATATTATTTGTTATTTTATTCATAATTTATTTATGCTATATTTATAATCTTTGTGAAGGTTGTAAAATGGTGTCTGTGCTAACTCGGCTATAAATATGATGTGCATTTATGTAGTTATTTGGCTTAATTTACTGTTTCTATTACTGCAGGTATTCAAATAAATGTTCAACAAAGTTTGCATTTGAAGTAGTTGTGTTTATCTTTCTGTTCAGTTTATTCACTCTACCCATAATGAAAAACAATTTTAATCAATTTCAAATCAGTCTAAAATGCGCTAAATGTGAACAAGATCTAATGTGCCTACTATTTTTAAAACTGCTGCTTTAAACTTAAAAATAAAATTATTCCTATCATTTTGACCTGTTGTAAAAATCGTATTAATATTTGAATTTTTAAAACAATAATTTACTTATGTTTCATTGTTTGTTTAAATGTTAAAAATTCAGTCAATCATTCTTTGTTTAGCATCCAGAGACCCAGTTCCCCGAGGTAGGACGTTGTTTTTTTTGCCTAAAATTTTTTGCGCCAAATTAGACGATCAGTTTGGTCGGTTTGTTGAAGTTGTTGTTTCAGTTTGGTTGTCATTGGCCATGTTTCTGCACCATATAACAACACCGAACGTATCACAGATCTATAAAGTCTTGATCGTAGTGATAGTGGGATGTCACGCCGCATCAATATAGAGGCAAGGAGATGCCATTTATTCCAGGCTGCACGTATACGTGCTCGAACGGCAGCTTCAACTGTTCCAGTACAATCCAGAACATCTTTTAGATATTGAAACGATGTGACTTTCTCTACCTTAATGGCTTCAAAAACATTGCTAGTTCGTATTTGTTGTTGTGGATTGATGCAAGCAGAACAAACAAAATCAGACACTTTGGATAAAGTTCCAATTATTTTTGAACAACGTTTGTGATACCACTGGTTACACTGCTGACACTCGATTGAATTGTTGCCTACACCAGCTTTACAAACTGAACAGGACCATTGTCCAGTAGCTGTGGATTAGATGAGTTCACCAGTGTTCATTTCTTTTTTTTGCTGATGTTGACTTTGAATCCATAATCGGCGAGTCTGGTGTTTCAATCTTCAAACATCTGTGCCGCATTCCGCTCAGACGAGGCTTTTAAAATGACATCATCAGCATATATTAGATTCCAAATGTCACCAGTGCGTATCGGTTTTGTGATTTCTTCCATCACAATTATAAATAGCAGTGGACTAAAAATCGAGCCTTGGTGAACTCCAACGCCGATGTCAAATGCATCTGTGTTTCCAACCGTTGTGCTGACGAAAGTCTTAGTATTCGTATACATTTCCATCACAAGTCGAACAAGATATTCTGGAATGAGTTGTCGACGTAAACTCCACCTGATTGCTTTACGGGGAACCCGATCAAATGCTTTTTCAAGGTCTACAAAAATGTGTGATACTTATTGATGCTTTGCGAGGTTGTTGTGGATTGATGCAAGCAGGACAAACAAAATCAGATACTTTAGATTGCCTAAGGATGTGAATTTTATCAATTGTTGGTTTCCCCGCTTGGAAACCAAATTGATAATTTCCGATTGTGATGCACGACGTTGATCTTCTTTCTCTCAATGATTTTCTCGACAATTTTCAGGGAGTGTTCTAACAGACGTATACCCCGATATGATGAACAGTTCAATGTCATTGTATAGCGGGACTGTCATGCTATAGTTCCATTCAGTCGTCATTGAGCAATTCAAAGAGCCGCACTATATATATATATATATGCAGTATATATATATATATATATATATATATATATATATATATATATATATATATATATATATGCAGTTTAAAAATATCACAGCATTGCAGTCATTGTTCAATTTGCAATTGAGTTTTTTTATTTTTAGTGTTGAATACTAGTTCGTTATTGTAAAATGTTCAATATTGCTTACTATAATTTATAAGTCGGCTTTTTTAAGACCTTAAAGTTAATTTTACCTAAAAACCTGTACGTTTGTCTTCCTTCAAAGTATTGCCTCTTTATGGACCATTTCGTATAAAAAATGGTTCAAGGCGCTGAGCAACACTGTCCATTTCTCTTTTCCTTTCATTCACAGGGATCGCTATTTTAACTGTAAAGTTTTTTTGCTATACAGCTTTGTTGGAATGGATTTTGTGATGTTTTATAATGAATAACTTTCTAACAGTTCGAAAAAATTTTAAAAGAAAAGTGGAATGAGGCGACAGATTTTGGTTTATTCAAATATTCATTAAAAAATCTAAAATCTAAAGTGACAGTTGGAAGAAAACAGTTTGTCCTTCAGGTTCATTTGTTTTTTTTTTCATCAGGATTTGACACAACAATTTATGTTATTTTTTTTTTTATAAAAAAACTAGTTAAATGAAAAGCGTTTCAGCGAAAGAAGAATTCCATATACTTATAATAGCTGTATTGTTCCTTTTGATGATAAAGAATTTAATTTTAACAAAGTTTTACCTGGGGAGATTCTGTTCGAATTTAAATGTGCATCTAAAGATATAACCGTTAGTAAATGTGTTTACTTTGCGTAAGTTCTCAATGGTGGTCGGCAAGTTAGCTCAGTCGGTAGAAGTGCGTTGTCTCGTGCATTTGTGCGATGGCCTGGTTCGAATACTGTCGATCGAAACTCAAAAACTATCACAATAGGAATACTTTTCAACTTAGTTATTTTCTTTTTATTTATTTTAAATAAAAACCCGAAGCCTATGCATGTTGGGCCACATACGCACAATATAACATAATTGAAAAAAAAATTAATTCGAATAAAAGTTAGAGAAAAAACTAAAGCATATAGTTCTATTTGTCACAAACACAATCAATCAATTATTTATATATAAAAATTAAATTATGTAGTTCTAGCTGTTACATACTTACAAGTTAAATGTTTATAATGTTTAAAAAATGATGCAGACCATATATCATTAGGCAATGTATTTCACAACTTTAAAATCGATATGATCGGACTATTACTAAGTAGTTCAGTTTTACATAACGCTAAGTAATATTAGTTTATATTTCTTAATGATCTAGTTGGGCAATTTAAAAACAAATTAATAAGATTTGAAAAATAAACAGATACTCCATCAACTATAAGTTTGTATGAAAGTATATAAATATTGTTATAACCGTGCTACCGAACGCACTAGATTCTAGCGTATTCTAGAATGTTCTAGTGACTGGAGCATTCTAGAGTATGCTAGAATCGGACCATCGAGAAGAATCTAGAAACGACGCTTGCGAAGAGTATAAAAGCGCACGTCGCAAGATATTCGTGATGAATGAAATTCGTGATTTTGTGATTTTGTGAATAGCGATTCGGTGAATTATTTAAAGCGATATTTGATTTGTTTGTTGACGTTGTCATAGCGATAGATTTTGAAAGATTTAAAAGTTAATTGTTGCGTTAGTGCGAATTTACTGGAAATAAACGATTAGTTGATTTTTTCTGTAAAAGTTTAATAACTAATAATAGTTGATTTCTTCTGTAAATAAAGTTTAATAACTGTTTGGAATATTTTATTCAATCGAGGATTTGAAACTGTCGCATCGTAAATCGGTTACGACAGCGAGTTTTATAACAATATCATATAAATACAGATCTTTAATTGTCATTATCCTTAAATTAACAAAACACGAGTAATATGCTCGTATTTATTTACTCAGTACATGATCCTCACGAAATGATTCTGGGCCAATGTTAAATGCGAATTTGAACTTTTCAATCAATCAATCAATTAGCTTATAAAGCGGTATTTCCGCGATGTTCAACAGCGCTCCTCAATGAATTTTGAAAACAGATGGGTCTTGAGATCCGCTCTGAACTTCGCAAGTGATGGAGAAGTAGTCAGAGAAGTAGGTAGAGAGTTCCAGAGAAAAGGACCAGAAAAAGCAAAAGCAGATTTGGCAAAAGAGTGTTTAACACGAGTTAAGAAAAAGCGAGAAGAAGAAGACGATCGTAAACCGGGTTGTTTATGTTCAATTAATATATCTGATAAATACTTAGGAAATAATTTAGATTGAGACTTATACATGAACGTGCAAATTTTAAAAATTATTCTATATTTTATAGGTAGTCAGTGCAAGAGAACAAGATATGGAGATATATGAGAAAAGAAAGGGGCACGAGCAACTAGACGAGCAGCTGAGTTAAATGCTTTACTTGAAGGATAGAGTATAGAGTCAGGAAGACCATAATAGAGCGAGTTACAATAATCAATCCTAGATAAGACTAACGAAGTAACAAGAAGGAGAAGAGTAGGATCATCAAGAAAAGGCAAAAGTTTTTTTATTCTACGTAGATGAAAGTAAGAGCTTTTAGCAACACTATTAATCTGAGAAGAGAGAGACATAGTAGAATCAAAGATAAAACCTAGACTACGAAACTTATGAGAGACATCAAGAGTTTTAGAATCAGGTAAGATAATAGGAGGAATAGTAATAGAGTGTTTAGATTTATTAAAACAAATTAATTCAAACTTAGAAGGATTAAGTTTAAGAAACATAGAGTCAGACCAAGCGATAATTGAAGAAAGACATAGAGATAAATTATGAAGAACACTATTGAGATTAGATGGAGGAAAAGAAGTATAAATGTAAGAATCATCAGCATATAGTTGACTAGAGAAAGAAAAGTTATTAATAATACGAGGTAGTTTAGAAGTATAGAGTATAAATAGAAGAGGGCCAAGGATAGAACCCTGAGGTACCCCGAAAGTCAGAGTAGAGGAGTTAGAAGTAGAATTATTGAGAACAACAGAAGAAAAACGATTACAGAGATAAGAAGAAAACCAAGATAGACAAGAATCAATAATATTAAAAGAAAGATGCAGCAGTCTCAAGAGAATAGTATGGTCAACAGTATCAAAAGCAGAGGAAAAGTCAAGAGCAAGAAGAAGAGTAAGATTACTATTGTCACTAGAGAGAAGGATATCATTGTGTATTTTAAGTAAAGAAGTTTCAGTACTGTGAACAGGTCTGAAACCAGATTGAGATACAGGTAGCAAGGAGTTAAAGTCTAAATAGGATGACAGTTGATTAAAAACTACTTTTTCTATTATTTTAGAGATGAAAGTAATATTAGTTACCGGTCTATAATTAGATAAAGAGGTAGGATCTAATGATGAGTTTTTAAGAATAGGGATAACAATAGAATTCTTATAAGAAGTAGGAAATTTAGAGGTGGAAAGAGATAAATTAACTAATTTGAGAATGATTGGATAGAATATTGAAGAAAATTCTTCAAGTAAATTAGAAGGAAGTAGATCTCTAGAGAACAGGTTGTAGACGACATAGAATTAATAATTTTAGTGCAGTTCTAAAAGATTTATTGGAATAAATACAGAAAAATATTCAGTAGTAAGTTTAATAAAGTTATGAGAAGAAAAATTAAAATTAGATGTTCTTAAAGAAGTAATTTTATTTACAAAAAAGTCATGAAACTGTTGAACAGAAAAAGATGAGTGAGAGGATTTTTTATGTAGAAGTTTAGATAGAACAGACCACCTATTTTTAGATGTTGAAGCAGATGTTATAGAATTTCTAAGAAAAGTAGAGTGTTTAGAGAATAGTAGATATTTATAATTAATCAATTCAGATTCATAGATAGAATAAAGAGAGTTAGATGGATTTAACCTATAGGCTTTCTACAGTCTTCTAACACTTTTCTTGGCTACTACACAAGCATAATCAAACCAAGGAGCCTTACGAGAATAGAGCCTATAAGTAAAAGATTTAAGAGGAATAAGCTTATCAAGAATAGAAGTAATGTAGATATTAAAAGCATAGACAAAATCATCAACATCAGAAAATAAGGTAGTATCAAAAATAGTTTCAGCAAGAGATTGAAGAAAAATATCTTTATTAAGAGAAGACCAGCATCTTTTAGAAATAGACATAGATGAATTTGAAGGAAGAAAATCTAATGAAAAAACAGATTCAATAAGAAGGTGATCAGAATAAGGAACAGAGCTAGCAGAGATATTAATAGGCTTAGAAAAAGAAAAAGCTATAATAAAATCAATAGTGTTACCAGAAAAGAACAATATTGAGTTAAGTTAAAAAGAGACAAAATATCATTAAATCTACGAATGTAAGAACATGATAAATTATTGAAGTGCAAGTTGAAATCACCAGAGATGTAGAAAGGAATAGAAAAAGAATAGAGAGATTCAGCGAGTGAATAGAATTCATCTAAAAATAAAGTAAGAGAAGAAGGAGGGCGATAGATTACAGCAATATAAAAAGATAGAGAAGAAGACTTAAGAGATATAGCAAGACATTCAAAAAAAGAAAAATTAAAGGATGTATTATGGAAGCAGTAAATAGAGATTTATAAAATAGACAGATACCCCCATAAGAAGAATGAGAAGATGATAGAAGATTTTTTGGAGGTCTAGAGAGTTCAAGGAAGCTGTAACCATCAGGAGTAGCAAGATTAAGAGAGGGAGACAAACAACATATCAAATACGGATATATCAAAGAAAAATAAAACATTTTTGTCACTTGATTGGGAATATTACTTCTTTTCCTAAAAATTTTGCCTAAATTTTTAGAAATTTTATTTTTGATGTAAAGAATGGGATCATTCCATGACATATCATTTTCCATTACAACTCACATTTAAATTTAATAGTTGAGACACGCTTTATTGGAGTGTTATTTATAAGAACAAAGGTAAATAGTTTATTGCCTACTGTTTTATGCCCGAACAAAATATAATTGGTTTCATTAACATTCAATTGAAGTTTTTTTTTATTTAATTTTTCAGCCAATCTGCGACCTTATGCAGTTCTTCGTTCACAACCTCATTTAAAACCATAACATCTCTATCTTGATCTAATAGGTTAAAATCATCTGCAATCAATCTTCGTTTAGCGTCCAGAGACCCGGTTTCCCGAGGTAGGACGTTGTTTTCTTTGCCATCAACTTTTTGCGCCAAATTAGACGATCAGTTGTATCCATTTCATTTAAATTTAGAACTTTAATTTTGCGGGATTGTTTGCAACCAGGACTTCTTTGGACGGCCTTTGGGACCTGTGCCAGGTACTTCAACGTCTGCAAGAGAAGTTATGGCATGGTTTCCACTTCGTTTGACATGACCAAACCACCGCAGACGGTGTTGCCGGCATTCGTCCTTTTTATCATCTAAACCAGCACGACGCAGGATTTCGGTCGATTTGATGTTGTCCTTCAGACTAATTCGTTGCATCCATCGGAGAATTTTCATGTCGGTTCGTTGAAGTTGTTGTTCCAGTTTGGTTGCATTGGCCATGTTTCTGCACCATATAATAACACCGGACGGATAACAGATTTATAAAATCTTGATTGAAGTGGTAGTGGGATGTCACGCCGCATCAATATAGAGGCAAGGAGATGCCATTTATTCCAGGCTGCACGTATGCGTGCTCGAACGGCAGCTTCAGCTGTTCCAGTACAATCCAGAACATCCCCTAGATACAATACAATACAATACAATCTTTTATTCACTCCAAAAAAATGAAGGCAGGATGACTGTGATAAAGCTCATAGAGAGCTCATCTAGCACAGCCACCTGAACCCAAATGTACACAAATAACCAGAAATTAAAATTAAATAAAACGTCATCTCTTTTTTTTACAAATTTTCTCTGTCATTAAAAATTTAACAAAAACAATTTTAAATTCTTTTTAAACATAGTAAGTGATGTTCCGTTAAAAGAAAAATCATTTTTTAAAATGTCATTCCAAATCCTTGGTCCTCTAAAGACAACATGAGAATGCAACAGATTTGTTCGCGACTTGTTGCTCATCAGATAATTGACACGTCTAGGGTTGTTGACTACTTTGAAATATTCGTCAAACGTTGGAGGAAGCTTTTTGGACAGTTGCTTGAAGACAAAAATGGCTGTGTAATATTTACTGATCCGATCCAAATTTAAATTATTAGTGGAGAAGAATAATTGATTTGTATGGGTGAATTTTTTAAGGCAGCGTTATCACCCTTACTGCTCTCTTCATCAGAATTTTAATTGAATTTGTTGTTGAAGGATAAGCGCCAGCCTACACACACAACGTTACAATATTTTATGTGAGGTGTGCAGATAGCATTATGAAGCAGATTCAAACATTTTTTTGGAAGGTAGAATTTTATTTTATTAATTACGCCTATTGATTGAGCTAATTTGTTGGAAATGTGCTGAATATGCGCTTTGAAAGTCAATATCTGATCCAAATAAACTCGAAGGAATTTTATTGTTTTACTTTCTAAAATTTCATTTTTATTTATCACGATTTTGTAAGGCTCCTTATAATTTAAACACTGAACAGGTCCAAATATTATCATCTGCGATTTAGTTTTATTTATTGTTAGCCTGTTATCCGAGAACCAAGACATAACATGTGCTAATTCCGTGTTTGTTTTTTGAATGACTTTCTCAGTTAATTTACCATTGCCAAAAATATTGGTGTCATCAGCAAAAGATATTGAAACGATGTCATCGTCCAGTAGCTGTGGATTGGATGGGTTCACCAGTGTTCATTGCATAGGTTTTACTGATATTGACTTTGAATCCATGATCGGCGAGTCTGGTGCTCCAATCCTCAAACATCTGTGCTGCATTCTGCTCAGACGTGGCTGTTAAAACGATATCATCAGCATATATTAGATTCCAAATGTCACCAGTGCGTATCAGTTTTGTGATTTCTTCCATCACAGTTATAAATAACAGTGGACTGAGAATCGAGCCTTGATGAACTCCAACGCCGATGTCAAATCATCACCAAATATAACATTGCAAATAAATAACACTTTTATAAAAGATGATGAAAAGATAGCCAACACGTTTAATGATTACTTTACTAATTTATTTACAAAAAACATACCATCTAATGGAGAATATAGAAAAATACCTGGGTAATTCTAATCCATTCACCATGTTTATAGCAGCAACCGATCTTAGTGAGGTTGAGAAATTGGTTCGTTGCTCGTCTGGTTCAACATCATGGATTACTACTGCATGTCTAACAAAATTTTAAAATCTATAAATCATTCCATAAGTCACGTTCTGACATATTTATTTAACTTGTCTATTGAAGCTGGCACTTTTTTTAACTTGTTTCAAAAAAGGTCGTGTGGTGCCCATTTTCAAGTCTGGTTCTAAACAAGATGTCAAAAACTACCGATCTATTACCATCCTCAATCCAATATGAAAGATTTTGGTGAAGATAGTTGATAATAGACTAACGCTTTTTTAAAATCATTGTAATATTCTTGTGAATGAGCAATTTGGGTTTACAAGGGTTTACAAAGGGTCGTTCCACAGAGATGTGTTTAATGGAAATGACGAAAATTAACTATGTACTAGAAAATAAACAAATTGTGTCTTTAGTCTTTCTTGACTTTGAGAAGGCATTCGATTCGGTTCCGCATGAAATATTGTTGGGGAAATTGGAGTATTATGGTTTGAGAGGTGTTTCGCAGAGATGGTTTGAGAGTTATCTGTCAAAACGTTGTTAATATGTTGCCATTGGTGACTCTATATCCTTGTTTCAACGTGTCCATAGTGGTGTCCCTCAGGGAAGCATACTTGAGCCTAAATTATTTCTATTATACATTAATGACTTGGTTATGGTCTCAAATGTATCATATTTTCGAATCTTTGCTGACGATTCAACTATGTTAACAGCAAGTACAAGGAAAGAGGTTGAAGAAAAAACTAATAATAGTCTAAAACAAGGTCACGAATGGTCTGTTTTGAGCGGACTGAGAATAAATGTCAAAAAAACTAAGTGTATGATATTTACTAGCAATAGTAGAAATGAAAGTATTGAAATAAATTTTATATTAAATAACATTGTTATCGAAAAAGTATCTGTTTTTAAACTCCTGGGTGTATTTATTGATAGTCTTTTAAATTACAAAGGCCATATTAACTATTTATTGGTCAAAATGAATAGAAAAATTGGAATCATTAACAAAATTAAATACATGTTACCAATTCAAGTTCTACATCTTCTATATTATACATTAATATTTCCACGATTTATACTATTGCAACCTGATCTGGGTAAATACATATAAAACTTATTTATTAAAAATTTTCAATGCTCAAAAAAAATTATTACGATACATTTGATTAGATAGCCACTCGTCTAAAAATGTTTTTAATAAAATGAAAATTTTATTTATCTTCGAAATAAACAATTTTGAATCATGTCGCCTTTTTTTGTTTTGTTTTTTTAACTGTTATAAAACTCGTACATTTCGTAATAACATTTTACTTTTATACAGGGAGAAACAGATGTGGTATTGATAAATAACTCGCCATTAGAAAAATTTCATGTTCTTCTTATACCCGCAATTACTCAATGCACAAATCAAGTGAGAACTTTGATTGTTTACATTATTTTTGATGTGTTTTCAAAGATTGGAATTTGTACCAACGCAGATAATAGTCTGATTGAGTAGTTTTACTGTTTTTTCCAATATGCTTTTACTTTTTTTTTATATATATTCAAGACTAAAATTCAATTGCTGAAATGATATAGTTTACTTCTGTCTTAATTTAGTTTGCTATTTAAAAAATTAATATGTTATGGCGCAGGAGATCAAACCTTGGTTTATACTAGGATTCTGCTTGTGGATAATTTAATGCTCTTACTCTAATCATCTCTGTCACGTGCAACGCCTGGTTTCAGGACCTTCGTGATCGTGCGTTGTCTGATATTCAATTTCGTAAAAGGTTGTAACACAATCTTTTTTTCCAAGCTTACCCGTGCTATTGTCTTTTTCTTCCCATTCATTGCACTGCTTTAGTAAAGTGCTTCGCAATGTACTGCAATAAAGGGCGCTTACAAACACACCAATAATTATAATAATCAATCAATCTTCGTTTAGCGTCCATAGACCCAGTTTCCCGAGGTAGGACGTTGTTTTCTTTGCCATCAATTTTTTGCGCCAAATTAGACGATCAGTTGTATCCTTTTCATATAAATTTACAGCTTTCATGTCTTGCTCGATTGTTTGCGACCAGGACTTTTTTGGACGGCCTTTGGGACCTGTGCCAGGTACTTCAACATCTGCAAGAGAAGTTATGGCACTGTTACCACTTTGTTTGACATGACCAAACCACCGCAGACAGTGTTGCCGGCATTCGTTTTTTATATATATCGTTTTTATGGTTGAAAAATGGCGGCAAAAATTATTAGTACCGATAAAATTGAAAATTTAAAGAGAACTGTTGTTCTTAATGAAGTATTGTTTTTCATAATTAATAAAATAAATGTCTTAGAAAAAACTAAAATAATTAGTTTATGTTTGGATTTTTTCGAAGCGAGTTTTATATTGGTAGCAAAAGAATTGCTTTTTGGAGATGCCTCGAAAATAGGAGAACTCAAAGAAAAGAAAAACAAAAAAGCGCTGGGTTCGAAGCTCGACGCGGCAAAAGAAATGGACGACATCGTCACACTTCTTATAAGCATAAAGGAAAAGAATAATTTAGAGAAACTCCCAATTTATGCTGCTTCCACTTTAAACTTTTCTCTAGGAAAAAACAGTGTGGATGCAGAAAAGCTCTCTGACGTGAATATTCGTGAAGAAGTCGGTCATGACATAAATCTGTTAAATTTCTTGTCACGTAGATCGTTTAATTAATTGATATAATATT
>NW_008705460.1:16222-88895 GCF_000326865.2 Helobdella robusta | reverse complement strand
GAAACGTTGCTTAGTTTATTCTCTTCTTTTAATGTCTTTCAATATTATATCAATTAATTAAACGATCTACGTGACAAGAAATTTAACAGGTTATGGGACCCAGATAACGTTTTTCTTAATTAATTGATTTGACGAAGAAAATTTAGAATAAAGAAATATCTGAAGATTCTTTTGTGAAGACTGAAGTGAAGAGAAAGCACGTGCTTCTTCATTCTCTAAAAGTCGATATTTTGCTTCTAATTAAAAGGTCAAATTGAAAGACAAGGAAGAAATGGATCTAACAAAAGTGCAAATCAAACACCTAGAAGGCAAAAGTAATTGGTTGAACTGGAAGTCGAGAGTTTGTGGCATTCCTGATGCAATGGACGTAGTAAATGGCAAATTAAAAATTCCAGATGAATTAAACGATGACTCAAATAAAGATGAGATAGCAAAATATCAAACTGCTTTGAACAGATTCAATAGAGCAGATTGTAGTGCTATGATTATTCTGTCAACCAACATGACCGATGAAACGTATGAAAAAGTTCGTTCATTCAGTAATGCCAGAGATGTTTGGTTAGAACTTCACAGATTATATAATGAAGTTAATGAAGATAAAGCATACAACTTATACATGAAGTTCTTTAGTTATAAAATGGATGAAAGCGATGATGTTGTCACTCATGTTACAAAACTCAAGAATCTGTGGAAAGATTTGAAGGTTGAGTTAAGAAAAGATGAAAACATTGACTTGTTGCTGATGTGTCAGATAATTGAAATTCTGCCAGAAAAATATTTTTCATTTGCTGCAAGTTGGAGATTGTTGAACAAGACTGAAAGAACAGTCGAAACACTCACAGATCAACTGTGTAGCTATAAGAGATCTTTGGAAGGCAAAACAGAATGTAATAAAGTATTATTTGTCAAAGCAACAACTAAAAGGTCATCATCACTAAACATGAATGGTCAAAAACAAGATAAATTTGTCAGCAAACCAAAGCGACTGATATGTCATTATTGCAAATTGCCAGGTCACATTGTAAGGAATTGTGAAAAATGGCATTCTGATGGTAGACCAGCAAAACCAAGAAATAACAATCTACGCGATGACAATAAGTCACTAGTTGTTATGGAATCAAGTGTTTTTGCAATTAGTCAGCGTACACTGATGAATGGTTTTTTGACAATGGTGCAACGTGTCATCTAACTTTCCGAAGAGACACATTTCAAAGTTTTGAAAAATTTTCTCAACCGAGTAAATTATATGTTGCAAATGGTGATACTGTAGAAGCTTTTGGAAAAGGAATTATTCATCTTCAAGTGAAGGTGAACAATAAATGGCAAACTGTTAAACTTACAGATGTCTTGTATGTGCCAAAAGTAAAAAGAAATTTCGCTTATTGTTGAATCCTTATTAAAAAAAATAAACTCTCTTAAAAATAACGTTGTCAAATGTCTGGATAGAATTCTGCAATTAGTAAATGAAACTATCCTTAAACAACTAAATTATTCCAATCCCGGTCATAACTCAAATTTTAATTTTGTTGCCAACACTTCAACTGAGTCTACAAATTCTTATAAACTTAACCCCATGCATAATAATGTTAGTCATTTTAAAAACCCTTCGCAGAGTCTCAGGGATGTTGGTGTCGAACCCCTAAGAAGTAGCGACATCAATAACTTCCCCTGGATAACTGTAAATAATAAAAAACTGGGTAAAACCGCCAAGAGGAAAGTAGACGATTCTCCTACTTTGAACTCACCAAATATATTTTCGTATTCAAAAGTAGTAAGCAATACACTTCCTCAAAAAGTCAAATGCAATATTGGCTGAGCCAATAATGACGAACTACAGCCAGGAAAATTAAACACACAAAAAAAAGTTACTTTTTTTCTGTCAAAAATTAACAATACGTTGAATATCGAAGCAGTTAAAAATTACTTAACAGAACGAAATGTTAACGTAATCGGCATATATCAAATTAAAAGAAAAACAGATTCTTCAGTCAAAACTCTATATAATTCTTTTAAATTATAATTGTTGAACATTTTGAAACAGTAAACAATCCAGCTTTTTGGCCGAAAGGTATTATCCATCGCCCCTGGATTTTTAAACCTGACAATGAACCTCCAGCTAAGAAGACACACGAATTGTTAAATAATTCATCGATCCCTCTATTGACTATTGATATTAAAAACATCAATCAACAAAATCAATCAGGACACCTGTTAAATCTTTCTGAAAATGTTAATGCTGCAAGTAGCTGGGCTGAACAATCCGAAAATATGCCTACCTCAAATATCACCGATCATGACAACCGCAATGTCTGATTATATTTTTCCTATCTATGATGATTCATTCATAACAACATATTTCAAGAAAATTTTTAATTCGGATAACCATTATTATAATTCCCTTTTTGTCTCCTTTTTTGATTCTTTTCTGGCTTGTAAACCATACCTGCCAAATGAAATTAATAATAATATCATCAATTCAATTTAAAAAAGAGAAAAAAACCAAATTAATTTATTAAATTTTAATTGCAGAAGCATAACAAACAAATTAGATGATATACAACTAATGCTTGATGAAATACCTATCGATTTTGATGTTCTTACTTCACAGAAACATGGCTTACTCCTCAAAATGAAAAATTTGCAAATCTAACAAATTATAACTGCACCACTACATACCGACTTCTCTAGAGTGGTGGTGGTATTGCTTTCTTCATAAAGTCAAATTTAAAATTTCTTCATAGAAAAGATTTACCAGTAAACAGCATTGAATGTGAAGCTGACATTATAGAAATAATTTCTCAGAATAATAAAAAAATCTTAGTTGTCAATATTTACAGACCACCAAATTTAAATACTGAAAATTTTCTAGATTACCTCAACCAGCTACTGGAACTTCTCACTAAAAAAAATAAATTTATTTATCTCACCGGTGACTAACATAAATCTAAATCTCTTTAGCAACAACTCAAAACAATTTTTAGATATACTCACCTCCTTTTCAATCCTGCCAGCAATAAATATTCCCACCCGTTCAACTAGTTCAACTGATTCAATCCTAGATAATATCTTCACCAATAATCCAAATCTTTTTCAAAGTGGTACCATTATTACGGATATCTCAGATCATTACCCAATCTTCATTTCTCAGTGTATAAAACCTCTTTTGAAGAACAACAAAAATAATGATATTGCATCTTTCCATAATTTCTCTCAAAAAAATATTTTCAAACTTTCATCAACCCTACATATGGAAAACTGGTTCCACTTAACTTCCATTGAAGATAGCAATGAATGTTTTATGAACACTATTGAAACAAACAATTAAATATTGCCCTCTGACTCATAAAAAAGAAATAAATTCAAATCTGTTCAACTCTGGATCATTAAGTGAACTGGCCAACTATAGACCGATCAGCATCATTTCGTGTTTTTCTAAAATTTATGAAAAAATTATTAAAACCAGAATAAATTCATTCTTGGAGAAAAATAAAATTTTAACTGACCAACAATTTGGATTCAGAAAAGGCCTTTCAACAGAAAATGCATTAATCAAATTCACCAATGACATCAATTTCAACCACAAAAATAATCTTCATTCTCTTGCAGTTTTTGTTGATTTTTCAAAGGCGTTTGATTGCGTCCATCATGAAATCGTTTTAAAAAAAGCTAGATAACTATGGTATCAGAGGACCATTATTGCTTCTATTGAGATCATATTTAACAGACCGAAGCCAGTATGTTTCTATTAATGGTATATCATCATCAGCGCTGCCAATTGTTAGTGGAGTTCCCCAGGGTAGTGTGCTGGGTCCGCTTTTATTCAACATTTTCTTGAATGACGTAACTAATTCTTGTTCAACACTATCTCATAGTGTTATTTATGCTGATGATTGCACTATTTATTCCAAATCACATGACCTAGCAGATCTAGTTTCAAATAGCAGATCCTTATCAAATTTATTTCACTGGATAACCTTAAATCAGATTTCGAACAACTTCAAAAAAACAAATTTCATGATATTTCCGAACAAAAAACCTGCCGTATAGATGATATTCCAGTAATTATTAATGAAATCCCTATTCAAAAGGTGGACACCTTCAGATTACTGGGAGTTTATATTGATGATAAATTGAATTACAAGAAACACATCTCCAACATCATAACCAAAGTCAACGTCAATTTAGGGATAGTCCTCAGAACAAGAAAATATTTAAACCACAACATTCGTAAACTGCTTTATTATTCGCTTTTCTACTGTCATTTTTATTATTGCAGCTTAGTCTGGGGATGTGCAAATTTAACAACGATAAATAAGTTATTTTCGAGTCAATAAAGATTGGTCGCGTATCTATTTCGGAAGAACTTTTTTATATCAAATATAAACATTTTCAATGAGAATAAAATTTTAACAATATTTGAAATTAATTCATATAAATCCTGTATATTTATATAAAATTGTTAATAAGATTATTTTTACTTCTGACAATCAACAAACAACAAACTCTTACATTTTCCAAAAAGAACATTTCGTCTAGGCATAATAATAAACTATTAATTAACACTTTATTAATTAAAGATAAATTTGTAGCAAGAAATTTCTGTTTTTATGGTCCGCTCCATTGGAATAAACTGCCTTACTATATTAAATGTAATGTAATTTATAATTCTTTCACAAAACAATTGAAAACATATTTTTTATGCTGTTCATAACGTAAATTGTTTTATTTTATTTCATAATTATAATATTGGCTAAATTTCTCTTTTTTTTGTTATCCCTAATTTTTAATTTCATTTCAATTATTCTAAATATATATGTATTGCTTAATTTTTCAGTTGATATTTTTTATTCTTGGTTATGTGTAAATCCTGTTGAATTAGTTGAGATTTATTCTGTTCATGAGGCCATCCATAAATTAGTATTTTATTGCTAGGATGAACCTTTTTACTTTTGTAAATAAAACTGTTCAAAAAAAAATATCTAAACCAGCACGACGCAGAATTCCGGTAGATTTGATGTGGTCCTTCAAACTAATTAGTTGCATTCATCGGAGCATTTTCATATCGGTTCGTTGAAGTTGTTATTCCAGTTTGGTTGTCATGTTTCTGCACCATAAAACAACACCGGACGAAGTCTTGATCGTAATGGTAGTGGGATGTCACGCCGCATCAATATAGAGGCAAGGAGAAGCCATTTATTCCAGGCTGCACGTATGCGTGCTCGAACGGCAGCTTCAGCTGTTTCAGTACAATCCAGAACATCCCCTAGATATTGAAACGATGTGACTTTCTCTACCTTGATGGCTTCAAAAACATTGCTATTTCGAATTTGTTGTTGTGGATTGATGCAAACAGAACAAACAAAATTGGACACTTTAGATAAAGTGCCAATTATTTTTGAACAACGTTTGTGACACTACTGGTTAATAATAATAATAATTCTAAGTTAATGAATAATACACTGACGATGACGGTTTAACGCCGAAATAGTTAATTTTAGTAAAATGTTTGTTAATAGGAATAAGGTTTCAATTTTGAACAGATTTATTTTTGTCGATAAAAATTTACTAAGACAAATTGAAAAATTCGAATATAGGGTAATAAACACTAATAAATAGGTGAAATTTATTACATATTGTCAAGAATTTGGTCTTCTACCAGCATATATTCGTAAAAAAAAACAAATTTATATCATCATCATCGTTTTTTCATCATCATCATCATCGTTTTAACATCCGTGCTTCCGCGCTATCACGAGTTGGACGGTTTCCAAGGATGCCACTCCCCCATACATCGCGGTCTAGTACATCGCTGTCTAGGGCATCTTCCTTTCTCAACATCATTTTTCTCATGTCGTCTGCCACACACTCCCCGTGAAGTATCACATGTCTACATGCTGACACCCAGTCATCCTCCTCTCTCCGTTTCACATGTCCAAACCATCTCTATCTACCCTGTCTTGCGTGAGAAGTTTACCATCCGGTTCTTTGACTGAAACGTATATTGAATGTAAAATAAAAATGTTTTTTAATATTTAAACATTTTTATTTATATATTTACTTATATATATATATATATATATATATATATATATATATATATATATATATATATATTAATTCATTTTTAAAATTACGATAATTGATTGTATTAAATATATTAGTATTTAAATTTCAATTTGTATGTAAGTATTTATTTATTTATTCAATTGATTCGTCAATTCTAATCAAACAAATGTAAGAAATGAAAATGATACGGAGATCAAAAAAGAAAAAAGATCTTATGATATACCACCGTTAAAAAGCACTATTACATTTAAAAAAACAAATATTCCTAAATATAAATAGAATTTTAAACTTAAACTTGCGTGTAGGCTACAAAAATTGCTACAATATAATTCATAAAATCAGCATAAAAACATTGACATGGAGTTCAACAGACCAACCAATGAAAATTAGTTAAACAATATAAACAGAAAGAAATTCAATAATATCAAGATACATACACACATACATATACAACACAATACACATACATATACATATTAATTAATTAATCCTTTATCAAAAACAAATTAATTCAAGCAAAATTAAATTGCAAGATCAATCAATTAATCAATCTTCGTTTAGCGACCAGAGGCCCATTTCTCCCGAGGTAAGACGTTTTTTTGCCATCAATTTTTTTGCGCCAAATTAGACGATTAGTCGTATTCATTTCATTTAAATTTAGAGCTTTCATGTCTTGCTCGATTGTTTGCAACCAAGACTTCTTCGGACGGCCTTTGGGACGTGTGCCAGGTACTTCAACATCTGCAAGAGAAGTTATCGCACTGTTTCCACTTCGTTTGACATGACCAAACCACCGCCATTTATTCCAGGCTGCACGTATGCGTGCTCGAACGGCAGCTTCAGCTGTTCCAGTACGATCCAGAACATCCCCTAGATATTAAACAATGTGACTCTCTACCTTAATGGCTTCAAAAACATTACTATTTTAAATTTGTTGCTGTGGATTGATGCAAGCAGGACAAACAAAATTGGACACTTTAGATAAAGTACCAATTATTTTTGAAAAACGTTTGTGATTATGATTTATGATATACATTTATTTTTTTTGGACCAAAATGTTCTTTGCTTTGTTTGTAACTTCACTTTTATTTCTGTTGTTCCGGTTGATAATAAACAAGTCAAGAACGTTTATTTATCCTCTTTTAATGTCTTTCAATATTAATATCAATTAATTAAAACGATCTACGTGACATGAATTTTAACAACCACTAGTTACACTCCTGACACTTGAATGAATTGTTACCTACACCAGCTTTACATACTGAACAGGGCATCATCCAGTAGCTGTGGATTGGAAGGGTTCACCAGTGTTCAATGCTTTGGTTTTGCTGATGTTGACTTTGAATCCATGATCGGCGAGTCTGGTGTTACAATCTTCAAGCATCTGTGCTGCATTCTGCTTAGACGTGGCTGTTAAAACGATACCATCGGCATATATTAGATTCTAAATGTCACTAGTGCGTATCGGCTTTGTGATAGTGGACTGAGAATCGAGCCTTGGTGAACTGCAACGCCGATATCAAATGCATCTGTGTTTCTAACCGTTGTTCTGACGAAAGTCTTAGTATTCGTATACATTTCCATCACAAGTCGAATAATATATTCTGGAATGAATTGTCGACGTAAACTCCACCTGGTTGCTTCACGGGGAACCCGATCAAATGCTTCTTCAAGGTCTACAAAAATGTGTGGTAGTTGTTGATGCTCTGCGAGGTACTTCTCTTGCAGTTGCCGAAGGATGTGAATTGCATCAATTGTTGAGTGTTCTAACAGACGTATACCCCGGTATGGTGAACAGTTCAATTGATCACCTTTGCCTTTGTATAGCGGGACTGTCATGCTATAGTTCCATTCAGTCGGCATTGAGCAATTTCTCCTGATTTCACGGCAAAGTTGTAGTAACGTTTGGATACCTGCAGTACCAGATGCTTTGGTGATGTCATTTGTGAGTTGCTGCCTTTCCATCCTTCATGCTTTTCAGAGCTTCTGTAAGCTCCTCTACAGTGATGTCTTGAATCAGACCTTCGATGGGTGGAGCGCCAAAGTTGACACTGATGGGATTTGTTTCATTTAACAGATGGTTGAAGTATTCTCTCCACTGTAGCTTGATCTCATCTTGTTCAAGAACTCTCTCATTTTTGTCGTTTTTGGTACATGAGGCACCAACTATGTCTTGTTTCGTACGCTTTGCTTGTTTAGCTATACTATACAGAGATTTCGTTTGTTCACATTTGCTTTTAGTGAGCCACTCTCTGCACTGATCTGTCTGAACCAGTGGGACTTGACGTCTTGCATAGTTGTTCTTCTCACGGAAAATTTTGTTGTCATCAACAAACTTTGATTTTTGCCATTGCTTGTATGCAGTTTTCTTTTCAGCTATTGCATTTTGTACACTGTCATTCCACCATTGGATTGCGTTTGGTGGTCTAACTGTGTGGCGACAATCTGTTGAAATTTTTCTCGATGAATATTGCTTTTCAGCTTCCACGTTTTGATCCTCCGAGGCATTTGTTTAGACTTATGTTGTGACAGTTTGACAACCAGGTCTGCCACAAGGAGTCTATGTTGGGCGACACATGATTCGCCAGGTATAACTGACATTTTTGAATAGCCTTCGGTGTTGTTGCTTGACAGCGAAGAAATCAATGCGTGGCTGATGGTACACTTTTGTATGTTATGAGATGTTCCAACCTCTGGATTTCTACGATTGCGGCCAGTCAGTGATCCAACATTTAGCGTTCCAAGTCTAAGTACCATAGAGGGACCATTCTGAATTATTCTGCAACATCCCTCCGCTATTACATACTTCCCAGGGATTCTTAGCACCCCTTGACCACTTAAGGCCTGCTGGGGACTTGGGTTCGTTGTTTTTTTTTGTGATGGCATAGAATAATTTGAGGGAAAATTTTTACATCCGGACACCCATCCTAACAACAACCACCAGTAATAAGCAGTGGGCCTAGTCTTTTGCTTAAAAGCACGCAAGGCAGCGTCGATGCCGTTTTATGTCATGCCCAGGACGTAATGAAATGAAAATGAATTTTTCATTTTTTTATTATGAAAATTATGAAATGCCTAAGAATGAAATGAAAATATTATGTGGTGTTCTAAAGTTAACTAAAATTTAAATTTTGAATTGCAGATTCTATTGCATTTCAGTAAAGAAACAAAAATATAATGCAAATAAAATTTAAACAGAGTTATAAACATCTATGGGTGCATAAATCGACGATTATCAGACTCTAAATAAGTTTTACAATGTTGTTTAAAGAAACGAGGTTTTGAGACATTTGTTGCCGATGGAAACAAAATTGTAAACCGAATTTTTGGTGAAAGAGTAAATATGCTATCATTTTTTAATCTACTGAATGGTATTACATACGGAATGAAGTGACGCTTAGAGTTAAAAATATATGAGGGGTTGAGTGGAAAAATATTTGAAAAATTAGTTGGTAACATTATCTGTAAGGGTTCGTTCTTTAATTTTTTTATTATTATTTCAACCTCGCAACAAGAACAAGTATGTTGTAACAATTTCTCTATTACAAAGTGAAATACTGTTTATAATGTCAGGCAAGTAACAATAATTACAAACTGACGTTAAGAGTCAATATCTCTAATTAAATTAATTAAACAACGTTATGAGTCAATATCTCTAATTAATTAATTATATATATATATATATATATTTCACAAATCGTCGGTTCACGAATCTACCACTTCAACTTCCGAGACTCCACGATAACTCTCGCGACGACAACAATTCCTGAACTGAAATTCTGAGCCTGTTGACGGGACCTTCCCAGCGCTTTTTTAGACGTTTGGCCGCTATCACTCCCATGTTCAGAAATTGCGACAAGTTATTAATAACTCACGCAAACTGAGTTATTAATAATTATTTGTCCTTGAAGGACAGTTCAATATTTTTAACCAACTTTTTTTTAAACGTTTTTTAACTTGAAATCACCACGGCCACGAGATATTATTTACTTGTTTACTGGTTATCCATTTAAATCGTATAGCGCTACACTGAACCCTGACAATTATCTGATATAATTAAACCAAAAAATTTAGTACTGAAAGTCCTCTCCATTAAATAGTTATGCATATAAATATATAATTTAGGAACATGAACAGCAGGGCTATTGCCCCAGATAAGATTACAATTTGATAAATGTGGAAATACATTGTACAATAAAATTAAAATAGTTTTATTAAGTTTGCATCTTATTTTGTAATGTAGACCTAAAGTTTTGCTTATTTTAGAAAAAATAATAGCAATATGTTCAGCCCAAGAAAAATTATCTGATTTAATTAAACCAAATAATTTAGTATTGAAAGTCCTCTTCATTAAATAGTTATGCAAATAAAGCTTTAACGGGCCATAAGTATTGGTTAGGATCCTCGGACCAATAATCATGTAGTTGCATTTTTGATAATTAATTTTAGTTTATTAGTATAAAACCAGTTAGCAATAATTTTTAGATTATAATTGAGTAAATCCAAATCCTTCAGAGTTGATTTAGTTGAATAAAATAATTTTAAATATGGTTTTAATAGAGAACAAGTCATAAATAAAGAATATAAAAAGCAAGGGTTTAAGAATTGGCCCTTGTGGGACGTCTTTTAGGTGCCAAGATTTTTTGGGAATTGATATCATTAACATCTATTGAGTAGGTAAGACATAAACCAAGAGTGGAACTTACCACGAAAACCAAGCGCTTCAAGTATACGTAAGAGAAGAGTGTGATCAGTATGATCAAAAGCTTTACTGAGATCAATAAATATGCCAAGTGTAATAAGTCCATCATTCATATTGGAAAGAGTGTTATGTACAAACTGAAGATTGGCTAATTCAGTTGTTCTGCCAGATCGGAAGCCAAATTGGTAATCCGATAGTAGATAAAATGTTGTGATAAATTTGTGCATTCGAATATACATAAGCTTCTCTAAAATCTTTGACATTGGAGACAATAAAGATATAGGCCGATCACTTTTTTTTATATATAGGAATAACACGAGCAGTTTTAAATACGGCAGGGAAGACACCTTGTTTAAATGATAAGTTAAATAAATAAGCAAGAGGTTTAGTGATATTATATATGCAGTTTTTAATTAATATAGTTGCCAAGTTCATCATCTAGTAAAGATTTGTTATTCTTCATATTACCAACCACATCTAGAATTTCAGATTCATTAACTTCATAAATATAAAAAAAATAGAGTTATTAACAGACAATATAGAGTTATTACAAGAATTATAATCATCATCGATAAGAATAAGCTTTCAATAAAGTAATTATTAAATTCATTAGAAATTGACAAATTGTTAGTAACAATGTTATCATCAATCATTAATTGAGAAATATTATGAGGAAGGGCATTATTAAGCAACGAATTAATTTATTCCCATTTAAATTTTAAGTCACTATTAGAAAATATTTTATAATAATTACGCTCAACCCTTCTTATAACACTAGTGAGACGATTACGATAATATTTATATATCTTTAGATTAGATGATGTGGGGTTCTTAACGTATTTTTTTAATAGTTTATTTTTGATTCTAGAGACTTTTATAATGTCTCTGGTAATCCATCCTTTGTACTTGTAATTGTTAATTACCTTGAATAGAGCATATTTATCGATTATAAAGTTGAACTGAATATGGAAAGACAAACAGGATACTTCAACATCTTCAGTACATTTCAATAAGTTCTTTTGTGATTTTCTGCAAGGACATCATCACAGTTGGCCATGCATAATATTTTATTAATATTGTCAAAAGTTTTAGTATTGAAATAACGAGTGAAATGATGATTACCGAAAATACCAGGTGGCTGAGATAAATTTGTTTTATTGAAGAATGAAAATATTGGATAATGTTCCGAGAAATCAGATAAAACAATATCAGCTGTATGTAGTAAAGAACTATTGCTAAAGATGTGGTCAATTAAAGTTGCTGATTTATATGTTACCTGTGTAGGAAGTTCAATCGTCGAGTAAATATTATAAGTTGCTAGTAGATTATTAATTATCATAATTTGAGAAGTGCATTTAGTAAGTCGACATTGAAGTCACCAATAAGGTAAATATCCGTTGTAGGTTTAAGCCTATCAAGAATGCATTCCAGGTGTCATAAAAAAGCATCGAAGGAAGAAGCAGGAGGTCGAAATATGGCTGAAATTGTAGCCTTAAAATTGTTACATAAAACATTAATACTTAAAATATCGGAAAGATCATGATCAAATATCGATGTCAAATTAGTTATATAATAAAAATACCTACACCTCCTCCAATTCCGCCCGTTCTATTTTTACAAGAAAATTGTAGGAGTCGATATTAACTAGTTTACATATAATGTCATTTAACCAAGTTTCAGAAATAGTGATAAAATGAAATATGCTAGAAAATGATTTAATTATAATTTATAAATCTGACAATTTATTAATAATACTCCCGCAGTTTTGGTGTAGAAAAGAAAACGAAATAATTTTAAAATTACCAGTGGACCAAAATTGATTTATAAAATTATCATAATTGTAGTATATTTCAATCAACAATGTTTAGAGTTTCAAATGACGCCATGGTTAAGCAGCTTGGGGTTTCTCCTGAAATATCCAATCACGCACTACAGTGTGCACGTATCTTAAATCATCGTCAAAAATTTTGGAACTTTGGTCCAGTGGTAAGCACAAACGAAATGAAGTACTACTATCTTCAACGTTAAATAACTAAAAATTGTTCATGTATATAAAATAATAATATGTGGCTTTAATTGGCTTTTTTATGTGTCTACGTGTTTTGAGTATTAGTATTTAAAATGTTGTAAAGTTTAATAATTGAAATAGAATGAATAGAATATAACTCACCCATTATTGTTAATTCATAATTGTTATAACAACAACAACAACACACGTTTAGACGACATTTTCCCCGAGATCGGGGGTTGCCGTTTGGTTTGGCTACCTATGATGAAACCGAAATACCCCTCGACGCCATTCCATCATAAGTAATTTATTTGGCTAATTTTTACGCAGGACGCCCTTCATTACGCAACCACAGTTATAAGCGGTGGGCCTAGCCTTTGATGATCCAACATCACTCACAAGGCAGTGAGGGTCAGTTTAATGTCATAACCAGGACAAATTTTTTCATAATTCATAATTCATAATTGTTATAACTTGATTTAAAATCAAAAATGTTTTATCGAACTAAAAAAACTAAAACGTAAACTACGAATTGCGAATAGTAAGTTGTATGTTGTAGAATTGTATAATGAGAATCGTCCCTTAACTTATGTTCTCGCCTCTTATATTGATATATCAGGAGACCCTGTTCCACTTAACCAGTTAACTAACTCTTTCTAATTATTGCATGTTACCCCAGTTTTATTATTCAATGTTCTTTATACGTTATATTACCTTATATTAAGATGCTTTATAGTTGTGATATGTACTCTATAATGTCTGTGAATTTGTTGCCCCGTCATGAACTACTTATATAAATTAACTTCCATTATAATTACTTAATAATGTTTTCTAAATTTTATTCCTTGCAGAAAATCACAAAGGAACTTATTGAAATGTGCTTAAATTTTATTCTCTTGTGTCCTTCCAAGTTTGTTTCTACTAAGTTTGATGCAAAATAAATTAATGCATCAGATATTTTGAAACATTTTTATCGTAACTCATATATTCATGCATACGTATAATATAACATTTTCACTTATTGGTTTGGAGTTATTTATTATTTTCAGGGGTTGGAGAATCGGGTTTAACAGCTTATGTGGTTTTGCTTCAGTAAACCATCAACATGCGCATGCATGGAAATTGAAACTCCCTCTTTTTATAGAAAGTGCAGTAAGTTTTTTTTCAATTAGCTTAATTTTAAATTTGCAAAACTTTGATTGTTTAATTTTTGTTGTTTCTCAGTTTGTAAATTATTATTCAAATTTTATTAATATATTCGAAATAGCACTGTTTTTGAAGCCGTTAAAATAGAGAAAGTCACATCGTTTCAATATCTAGGGGATGTTCTGGATTGTACTGGAACATCTGAAGCTGCCGTTCGAGCACGCATACGTGCAGCCTGGAATAAATGGCATCTCCTTGCCTCTATATTGATGCGGCGTGACATCCCACTACCACTACGATCAAGACTTTATAAATCTGTGAAACGTCCGGTGTTGTTATATGGTGCAGAAACATGGCCAATGACAACCAAACTGGAACAACAACTTCAACGAACCGACATGAAAATGCTCCGATGGATGCAACGAATTATTCTGAAGGACCACATCAAATCGACCGAAATCCTGCGTCGTGCTGGTTTAGATGATATAAAAGACGAATGCCGGCAACACCGTCTGCGGTGGTTTGGTCATGTCAAACGAAGTGGAAACTGTACCATAACTTCTCTTGCAGATGTTGAAGTACCTGGCACACGTCCAAAGAAGTCCTGGTCGCAAACAATCGAGCAAGACATGAAAGCTCTAAATTTAAATGAAATGGATACAACTGATCGTCTAATTTGGCGCAAAAAGTTGATGGCAAAGAAAACAACGTCCTACCTCGGGAAACCGGGTCTCTGGACGCAAAACGAAGATTGATATTCATTTTTTCAAAACGTCTCTAATAATTACTTTCCTAGATGAAAAAATATAGTTGTGATTAATAAATTAGTTTAAGTCAAGATGCTGTGTAATATTACTGTTTACCATGTTTGTCTGATATCTCACTCAAGATTTTGAAGACTTCAAAACCACACGTTAAATTTACGAATTTTTCACCAAAAAAAACCTTCCAAAAATTGGTTTTTATTATACGTGTTTTTGACCAAGCACAAATAAAAATCGGTAGTTTTGCAATTTTTAACTGATTTCGTTAAATTAGTGAAATGTCCGTATAAAATAATAAAGTATAAAGTAATTTCTGATAAAAAGAATAACTTGTGTTGTTTGTAAAGGAGTTTGTCATTACGAGTGCTGCGGATTAAGTAAAGATTTGTCAAACAAGATGATTGAATTATCAAATTTGACATGGAGCTGCGATGAATGTTTGATGTTGATAAAATCATTAAGAGTAATATTGATGACGTTAAGAGGAAACAAAATGAAATAGGTGATGAAATAACAAAAATTGGTAAGAAACAAGATAATATGGAGGAGGATGTGGCAAGAATTGAACATTTAAATAAAACAGTTGCTAAGGGTTTTACAAGTTTTTATATGAAGACTGTAAAAAAACTCGCAGAACTAGGAAATAACATGCCTGATGTAAACAAAATTTTGAAAACTTTTGATAAAACAAAGTAATGTGGTGAAACAAAATGTGCAGGACGTTAAAAAAGAGGTTCAAAACGTTTTTAAAGCCATTGAAAAGACCAATGACAACATCAGATATGTTAATGACTTAGAGGAGAAAATGAATAGTGTCAGGAAGCAGGATAAAATAAGGAATAAGGTTGTTAGAAATTTGTTCACACCTAACGGATGGACTTGTTACAGAAAATAATATAAAATCTCTTTTTCGCCTGGGGAAAATAATTGATAAAGATTGGCCTGTTATGATAAAACTCTATGAATAAAAAGAAAAAACTTTTTCATGGAAAATTTAATTAAGTTGAAGAATCTTAAAGGCAATTGTGAAAATATATGTCAGTCGTGATTTAAATAAAGAACAGAGATTGGAAAGGAAAAAACTGGCTGACAAAGCGAAGAAATTGGAATAGATAACCAGGGGTAATTCATGTTTCGTGTAAGGGGGATGCCAGAAAACGTGAATATTATAAAGTTAAGAAATAACTAAAAGAAATATCAAAAGTAACTGTAGTTTTTTTTTATACTTATGTGGATTGCATAAACAAATAAAATGGGGAAATTAATTTATATTAATTAAATCAGAGTTTTCATCAAAGGATATTTTAATTTTTACAGAAGCCAATGGTAAAAATCTTTTAAACGAATATACTGAGAAAGAATTTCAATTGATTAAATATAAATTACATAGATTACATGGTGTCTGTCATATCAATTCAGGCAAAGAAAAATATAAACTATATAAACTAATGGTCAAAAGACGGCCAAAAATGGTGTTGGAATTTTGTCAAAGAACCGCTAGCCCCAAGAAGTACTGAATATTAAAAGGATTAACTCACGTCTTATGTGGATCAAGATTCGCCTAGAAAAGCAAACAATGACTATTTTTCTGCATACGCACCACAGATAGGCGAATCAGAAGAGATGAAAAATGAAATTTGAGCTGCGTTCTCTGACACCATCTCAAAAATACCAAAATCTGAAAACATCCTGATTGGAGACGATCTAAATGGCCACATTGGAGAAAAAACGGATTGTTTTGACAACGTGCATGGCGGTTAGGCTATAGAGAACGGAATGAAGATGGCAACCGCATCCTTAAGTTTGCTGAAAGTCACGGGTTTTGTTTACTGAACACATATTTTAAAAAGAGGTTGGAACATCTCATAACAGACAAAAGTGGTAATCAGCCACGCAAATTGATTTCTTCGCTGTCAAGCAACAGCACCGAAGGCTATTCAGAAATGTCAAAGTTATATTTGGCGAATCATGTGTCGCCCAACATAGACTCCTTGTGGCAGACCTAGTTGTTAAACTGTCAAAATATAAGTCTAAACAAATGCCTCGAGAAATATTTCAACAGATTGTCGCCACACAGTTAGACCACCAATCGCAACCCAGTACAGATTGGAGTACATACAAAACCGTTTTGATAAACGCTGCAACTACATGATGAAGGATGTCACAACGCAAAACTTTCCACTAGCAAGTTAGAATGAATTTATCGGTTGACAAAAGATAATGCTGATATAATCCACTGCAGAGCAGCAATTCATGAAAACATAAATTCACGTTAAAAGAAAAAATTATCAATAGCTTATCATTTCTAATGTTTTTTCATCATTGCTAGAGAAAAAAATTGATTGCTCGACATCGCTGCCTGCTCAACAGTTTCTGACATACATGAAATCAAAATCTGATCCGTGAATAGTGCTCTTGAGTTCAAATAGACCGAGTTTTAGAATATTTCAATAGAAGATTTAAAAATATTAATTTTATCATCTTCTAACAAATCATGTAGTGTTAATCCAATCCATCTCTTATAAAGGAATTTTTCGGTACACTTATTACTTTTATTTATCTTATTTTTCGGTATTTTACAAAAGCAATAGCTCTTGGCTTTTCCGAAGCTTTTTACACTCTCAACCACTTTTTATTTTCAAATAATTTAGCCTCTCCCTCTACCTGACAACACTTGCTACTTTATAATAAATTTTTTTTCTAATAGAAGTCATTCTACTTTTTTTAGCTCTACTCTTTCATCTACTTTACCTATTAATTCTAGTGTAGTCTAAGTTTCTGTCCTTGGACCACTACTTTTATCATCAATGCTTCTACTTTCAAAATTCTTCATAGCTCTTATCAAATAATCAAATACGCTGACGACACCTATCTTATCATCCCATCATCTAACACAAACACCATCCAATCAGAACTCGACTTAACCTCAATAAATCATTCAAACTCATCATTTACAATAGTCGTAAGAAAATAATATTACCTCCAGAACACCCATCAATCACTCGCACAAATCAGTTAAAAATATTAGGCATCACATTCACCTCCACACCTGATGTAGCATCTCATATTAATCACATTATCACCAAGGGTTTTCAAACATTTCACGCACTCAAAACACTTCGCTCACACGGTTTCAGAGATAACAAATTATTTGACATCATCGAATTACTCATCTCACACACCAATTATGCAGCTCTCTCCTGGTCTGGTTTTGCTATACAACAACAACTTCAACAACTACAATCTCTCTATTCTTGTAGCTGTTCAAAAGGATGTTGTGGCAGGATCGGAGTTGAGCGAGGGTCCGCCTGGTTGCCCTTGATAGGGTTTTCTCCGATTTGTCTATTTTAGGGGTTGGTGGTGGCCACCCATTGAGCAGTATTGGTGCCTGGTACGACTCGGCGGTGGCTTTGGCGGCGTTACTATGAAGAGTGTTGGATGCCGCCTTTAGAGACTTGATGTTGATGTTCACTGGAAGCACCGCTACGACCGTTGATGATGACCATCTTGAGATGAGAGTGTCCTTCATATCTCGATGAGGTCGTGGTTGAGTGGTAATGATGTTGCACGGGTGGCTTGGTTTGTAACATTGTAGAAGGAATTGTGAGGATAGCAACTCGGAGTGCTGCTTCACTCTTAACATCTGGCATTCTGAATGTAAATGCTGCTCGGACGTGATTCCATGGCAGCCTGTAACCAGTCGTAAAGCAGCATTCTGAGAGCGTTGTAGTCTATTGAGGCTTGAGTTGGACGTTAGAGGGGACCAGGCCGGGCAGACATACTCAATTGTGGAACGCCCAATTGCTTTGTATGTCTGTAGGAGTGTTTCTTTATCCTGGTCATATGTGGTGCCGCTGAGAGCCTTGAGAATATTGTTTCTTTTGGTGGCCTTGCCATTTTCGCTGCCATTTTGTGGTGTTGTGAGAACGACAGCATTGTGTCCAAGGTTAGTCCTAATATTTTCGGGTTGTGTTCCAGCGGTAAAAGCTGGTTGTTTATCTTAATTTGGGGATGGTAGTTGTATTGTGATGTATTGTGATGTATGAGAAGTGAAAAGTGAAATTGTTTGGTTTAGAAGTGGAGATTTCTAAATTTCTGCTGTTGAAGAAATCATATAACTTCGGAAGGTAGCAATTGAGCCGGCGGGTCAAAATATCTGCATCTGTACCGGTTGTGCAGATTGAGAAGTCGTCGGCATAGGAGATGATTTTGATGTCTTGAGGCGGAGCGGGTGCTTTGGCTACATAGTAGTTGAAAAGAGTAGGTGAAAGAACAGAGCCCTGGGGCACTCCCGAGCGATTGATGCGTTGTTTGGAAAGATGTTGCCGGAACTCTGTTGATGCGGAACGACCATGCAAATAGTTTGAGAGCCACCGGACAATCGACCTTGAAAGTGATGATGATAGGAGGTCAGAAAGGAGGATCTGGTAGTTGACCGTGTCGAACGCTTTCGTGAGGTCCAGAGCAGTGAGGACTGTGCGATGAGCTGGCCTTTTCTGATTGAAGCCATTGGCGACATCGGTAACCATTAGGGCTAATGCTGTGGTGGTGGAGTGGTCTGGACAAAAACCATGTTGATGGTTTGCCAGAGTGAGATGCTCAGTGATGATCGGCAGCAGGCACTTCTCTAGGACCTTGGCGGCCGGGCATAGTAAGGATATTGGTCGGTAGGATTTGCTTTCGCTCACTGGTTTGCCGGGTTTGAGAAGGGAGATGATTTTTGCCTTTTTATAAATTTCGGGTATTCTGCACGAACGTATGGATTCGTTGAAGGTGCTTTAGGTGGAAGATTGTCAGGTTGTCCGATCCAATTGATTTAGATGGTTTTGATAACTTTATAGCTGTGGCAACCTGAAAATCGGTGAAGGTGGGGTGGTCATCGAGAGATAGTTTCTTGATGGCTTTGTTTGTGCATCTATTAGATTTGTTGGAGATATGGCGTTTTGCTGCGGTAAATTGTTTGTTGAATGAGTTGGCCATCTGCCAGATGTTGGTTGTTGATCTATTGTTGAAACTGACAGCATTGTTGGGGTATTGTATTGGTTTGCCGCTTAGAGACTTAATGGTGCTCCAGAGGCGTTTTGTGTTGGTTTTCCTGTTGAAAGTGTCCAGGAAATTCTTCCAGCGCGTGCGTTTGAGGTTGTCGGTCTTAGTTTGGATTTCTGAGGTGAGGATGGCAATGTCCTTGGATGTGGGAGTGTTAGCTCTGAGATCATCACGTTTCTTTATCAGGGCTGTGATTTTCTTCGAGAGACCTGGGGTGTGGGTGATGAGTCTTCCTGCAGGGATGTTGTGGTCATTTACGACTTTCAAAATATGACGAAACGATCTTTCGGTTACCGATGGGTTGGGAGGGAAGGGGGTTTTGGTGAACGCGGCCTCAGTTTAGGAACTGAACCTTCCCAGTTGGTTTTGGCAAAGTTTATAAATTTGATTTTAGGAGATATTGTCTGTTGAAATGTGAATAGGAGGTTGATATGAATTGGGAGATGGTCAGAAAAGAGTGCGGTCATTGTCGACCATTCCATGTTGTCAATCAGGGAATCCAAAACGACAGATGTATCGGGGGATGACGGTTTTCCGGTTGAGGGGAGACGGGTTGGGGTATCCAGATTGAGTGTGCCGCAGCCTGAGTTTTCAATTTCGCTGGCTAAAGATTCTCTACGAGAATCTTCCAAACTGGAGTACCAAAGCGCATCATGCGCGTTTACGTCTCCCAACAGAACCACGTTTGGAATGGCCAAATATTGTGATATTGAAGCTGAGAAGCCGGAGGGGCAGACTGATTGTGGAGGGATGTAGATGTTGATGATGTTGATATCTGTGCCGTTGGCCCCGATGGCCTGACGCTCTGTTGTTGACGTAGGACGTAAGGTCTTGATTTTGTAAGGAATACTATGATGGAAGGGCATAGACAGTGGACACATTAACTTATGTCCTTTCTGCCAAGCTTATCCAGACGATGTGCCACATCTGTTCAGCTGTCCACAGAATACCACTGTCCTCAATCCAATAGATCTGTAGAGAAACCCGGTCGCGGTGGCAAACTGGCTCAGGTCTCGCCTGGAACCCAAGTCCGACTCCTAGGAAGGGCAACAACAACAACTACAATCTCTCATCAAAAAACTAATTCGCCTCAACTATCTACCTGCATCATATTCTACCGTCACTCAAATATTCAACACACCCGATTCAAGACTGTTCAAGAAAGTAGAAATTAACAACAACTATGTCATCCATCCTCCAGTACCATCAATCAAAACTAATACACACAACCTTCGTCAACGCAAGCATAACTATCAAGTCGCCACTCAATCAACATATCAGGAAATAACCTTCATCAAAAGCACCTTAAATATATTAGCACTCAATAAAACTTTATCATTTACTCAATCTAGTTTCCTTTTTCCTTATCGATCACCTCACTAACTCACTAAGTCATTATCTTGTCCATTAATGAATTATTTTATTTATTTGCCTTTTTATACCATTATTTTATTTTCTTTTCATTACTTTTCATGTTTGAAGATTTTTTTCCTCCATTATTTATTTATTTATTTTTTGTCGTTACCATTTTATACAATTGCCTTGCATTTTGTAAGGGTTTACAACAGGTCCAACAAAAAAAATTTAAATGTTTGCTTGAGTGAAAGTTTGCTTTATGTACTCGTGGCTGCGAGGGTTGCCGCCGACTGAGACGTTGTTGTCGACGTTTGGCGGCGACGACGGTCGTAATTTGGTTGAATTGTTACTGGGTCTATCGTGTCGACTGGGGCCTGACTGAGTGAAGCAATCAGGTGGAGTCTACGTCGACAACTCATTCCAGAATATCTTGTTCGACTTGTGATGGAAATGTATAAAAATACTAAGACTCTTGTCTGCACAACGGTTGGAAACACAGATGCATTTGACATCGGCGTTGGAGATCACCAAGGCTCGATTCTCAGTCCACTGTTATTTATAACTGTGATGGAAGAAATCACTAAACCGATACGCACTGGTGACATTTGGAATCTAGTATATGCTGATGATATCGTTTTAACAGCCACGTCTGAGCAGAATGCAGCACAGATGTTTGAAGATTGGAACACCAGACTCGCCGATCATGAATTCAAAGTCAACATCAGCAAAACCAAAGCAATGAACACTGGTGAACCCATCCAATCCACAGCTACTGGGTGATGACCCTGTTCAGTTTGTAAAGCTGGTGTTGGTAACAATTCAATCAAGTGTCAGCAGTGTAACTGGTACTTTATCTAAAGTGTCCAATTTTGTTTGTCCTGCTTGCATCAATCCACAACAACAAATTCGAAATAGTACTGTTTTTGAAGCCATTAAGGTAGAGAAAGTCAAATCGTTTCAATATCTAGGGGATGTTCTGGATTGTAATGGAACAGCTGAAGCTGCCGTTCGAGCACGCATACGTGCAGCCTGGAATAAATGGCATCTCCTTGCCTCTATATTGATGCGGCGTGACATCCCACTACCATTACGATCAAGACTTTATAAATCTGTGATACGTCCGGTGTTGTTATATGGTGCAGAAACATGGCCAATGACAACCAAACTGGAACAACAACTTCAACGAACCGACATGAAAATGCTCCGATGGATGCAACGAATTAGTCTGAAGGACCACATCAAATCTACCGAAATCCTGCGTCGTGCTGGTTTAGATGATATAAAGGACGAATGCCTGTTTATGAGGGGGTTTGGTCATGTCAAACGAAGTGAAAACAGTGCCATAATTTCTCTTGCAGATGTTGAAGTACCTGGCACACGTCCCAAAGGCCGTCCAAAGAAGTCCAGGTCGCAAACAATCGAACAAGACATGAAAGCTCTAAATTTAAATGAAATGGATACAACTGATCGTCTAATTTGGCGCATAAAGTTGATGGCAAAGAGAACAAGGTCCTACCTCGGGAAACCGGATCTCTGGACGCAAAACGAAGATTGATTGATTGATTGATTTGTTAACAGTCACACACAGTTCAGTTTGTTCTTTTTTAGCAACAACAGAGTCTCAGATGAATCATCACACAGTCTATTTCTTTTTGGTGTAAGAATCAGTCCAGCTTGACTGAAAAAACGTTCAACGGGAGCCGATGATGGCACAGTTGTGTTGTATTTTAGAAGCAATCTTGCATCAGTAAGATACCTGAATAACGTTAATTAAGGCTTTTAACTATTGTTATGTGGAATATAATAAAGACTTAAGTTTTATTCAATAATTCAAAATTGAATTGTAATATAACTAAACTGCTTTTGTTTTATAATACATAACATTGAGATTAGTTGATAAGTTAACCTCACTTAACTCTTTAGTTGCTCCATATCATGTGAAGAGTCATTGAGATACTGCAGCCCTTCTACTTTATGGTTTAAACCTGATTCAGAGTTAGGTTCATGGAAACCGTAAAAATCAAAATCTCGACTTGTGCATGATGTGGACTTTTTATTCTCACTAAAAATTGTGAGGCTATTGATTCGATTCACTTCCGCCAGAAATAATCTTCGGCCTGCTGGTGAACTGAAGGTGGCATCCACCTGATCTTAAAAAATGGATGGCTAATTGATGCAACAACATAAGCCTTCATCTTGTTGTTATTGGATATATTGTCAAACTCCAATATATCACCAAAGCGCTTCATCATTCCTTGTTGAAGAGCCGAAACTAAAGCTGCAGCATGCGATGGTGTGAACGATTCAAGTTTTTTCTGGATAACAAGAATAGCTGGTAAGATAGATAGCACCAAAGTATGACCCAACAGAAGCTTCTCCTTGGAGCTTGTCAAGAGCTGGTGAAATCGGTCTCATTAGTTTTAACCATTCGCTGAAAAATTCAATTCTATACTGCTAAACTTCGGCAGCTGCAGACGCTCCATCACAATATTCACTTTATCTTGTAAGCTATGTATAATATTATAGCTTTTAAACTCAGAGTTCCAACGTATTCCATTCGGTTTGGGAATTTTTCTACCCAAGATCTCATGCACAACTTCAGCAGCTTTTGAACTCTGGTGGGATGCACTGCTGAGACTGACACACTTACTGGAGACTGATGTATACATTCTTTTATAATTGCCATTATTAATAATGGCTTTGCTTGTGCATCAGTTGTAGCCAGCAAGTTTAGAGTGTGTGAGAAGCAGGAAAGATGAGAAGGAAGATAAATTCCTGAATTGTCATCTGTATTACATTCCACAAATTTCTCCCTTATATTAACATGAATAGCTTTTTTTTCATCTGCCTGAGAATCATCAAAAATGCCTGGTTCAGCAAATTTCATGAAAGCTTTCAAGAAATTACTGCCATTATCTGTTACAACATTTACTATCTTGGATGAATCAAGATCAAATTCCACAGAAACGAAAGGCAAGTGCACGCTTAAAATCACCAGGATCAATCCAGTGGCAAGTCACACCAATGTAACTGCGAGCCTTTTGTGTCCAAATGTCAGCAGTTGTACAATTATATTTGCATTCTTTTAATTTTTCTTTAATAACCTTTTTCATGTTGTTGAACCGCATGTCCAGCATACCTTTTAGTGTTTCTGTACACATCACATGGTCTTTAGCTAGGATTCACACCTTGCATCAATTGCACCTTCTCCTTCAACAGCAAGTGGCTGCATGAGAATAACTGCTGAGAATAACAAAATTAGCAATTAAGTCATTAAACTTTTCATGTGATACAGATGAAAAATCAAACTTTGTCTGTTTTGTGGGTGGAGTTGAGACTGTGCCATCTTCATCTGCACCTCGCTTCACAGTCTTCAATTTATTTTTATTTTCAGGCATCATTTTTAGATATTTTTCTCCATGAATCTTCTGTACATAAAAATAAAAAAAAACAATAGATTTCACTCAAAAATAACATTAATAAAATTATAGCATTAAAATTTAAAATAAGAATTAGATTAACTTTAACAACAGACCTTAGATGTCCAAGAATAAGTTGTTTATTTGGCTTGCACAAGCTATAAGCTGCAACAATAACTTCACCATCATCTTCAACAACTTCGAAAAAATAATTCCTACCTACTAAAGGCAAAATCCTCGAGTTTTTTTCATCACGCGCCATCTTGATCAGAATTCAGAATGTAAACGAAAAACGGAAACTAATGAGCATAGATAAAAAAATGATTGCTTGGAAATTAAAAATTAAAATGGTTACGAGCGATGTCTAAGGTTCTGATCAAACTCAACAATTATTTTAGTCAGTACTTATAACAAAAATGTTTTATTTATAAGTATAAGTACTGAAAAAGTATTTAAGTACAAGTACGTAAGTACAATTTTTTTTACATAAGTACAAGTATATAAGTACCATTTTAATACTTAAGTACGTACTTAAATATCAATGTACTTAAGTTCTCTTCAACACTGCAGCCTACTCGAGATATATTAATTAATTTACGTCAAAAAACTGACCAGCTTTTGTAACATTTCACCAACAGAAACATCGTTTTAAATATCTGCTTTCTTTCCCGGGCTCGTCTATTTATACTTTTATACTCAATGGATTGGCCGTTATATTTACCTGCTTAATTATCATTGGTCATTGGTCATCAATCTAATTTAATACTGCATCACCATTGCGCAATCTTAAACCGGTCGCAGCTAAAACCCTGACACATTTCTCCACAACCTGGTCTTCATCTAGACTCATGCTGTGTCTGATTCAAATACTACCTCTTCAGAGGTAACCCGTTGTGTTACACAAGGTTTAGTACCGTCATACATCATGTACACTGCTGATATCATTAATGTCATGGAAACACCAGGTCTTTATTGTCACCTTTATTGTCACCTTCAACTATATGGATTTGGACCGCCGAAATAATCACATCATGTAAAGACTATTGTGTCGGATGCAGTCAACGCAGTGGTAGATTGGACGCTATCAAACGGGTTGAAACTCAACAACATACGCAGTATATGTGCATGGGAACATCGCACGGTCTTGGTCACATAAATAAATTCAAAGATCCAGTAGCTGCTAGTTGTCGATGGTTTTTCTTGCAAAGGTAGGTTGCCATTACTTGCTGTCCACCGCATCATATACGCTGAGTATATGATAGCCATTGATATGTTTGACTCAGCGCGCATTTGAACCTCTGAGCCATCTCGCCAGTCAACATGCGACAACTTATGTCGTCTCTCCATTTATCGACCTCGGAAGGATGGACAGCTGGATTGGCCGTGGGTCGGCTACCCGGATGAACCTGCAGAAACTGCAGGATTCGTAATAGTAGACGGACACGTTAACCACTTGGCCACGAGAACCTTTTTCACTCGGAATTACGATTAACTTTTGTTGTTTTTACTATTTTATTTGTTGTATCAAAGAGTAGTCAGAAGGCTATTATTAAATTTTTGAGCCTGTGCTGCGTAAGTGTAAATTAAACGCACATAAAACGAGTATTGACGGTCAAATTTGTTTGTCATTTATGTTTCCCGCATTTGCCAGATACCAAAAAAATCTTTTTGCAATGGTTGTAAAAAATATTTCTGTTAATCGCTGTTAAACTTTGTTTTTGTTAGTGGGCAACGGTTAGTTTTTCATTTTAAATTAATTGATTGTTTAAATTTGTTTTCAGCCCGTTTTACATGTTAAAGATGATTTTTACATTTTGAACGATAGTAGCAATCATGCAATCGCATTCCAACTTGATGGTGATAATGTGACTAAGCTTATTAGGTTTATTTTTTACTCATCATTTAATACATATAAACTTTTTCACATTATTACACACATAAGCGTTTTCATTCACAAAACTAAAGCAAAAGTCATAGGATAGTAACTTAGATGATAAACATGTCTTCAAACATAGATCATGATTAATTAATTTTAATTAACTATGATGATATTACATGTCTTCAAACATCGATCATGATTAATTAATTTTTTTCATTGATAATCAACGTTCTATCAATAAAGCAATAAAGAATAATTTAGTTGAATGTAAAAATATAAAACGCAAAACTGTTTGAGAATTTCGAGAACTCATCTAAATGCGTATCAAGAATGATTCTCAACTGTTAAAGTGATAAGCATATAACATCACACGTGTTTCAACCAGAAGATTTCCTTGTCCAAGCGCATAACATCAGCTTTTACCAAGAACGTTCTTAATGGTAAGTAATTAGAGCTGGATTTTATAGTCTTTTCTGCTTTTTCTGCTCTTGGCCTTTGCATGCATTTCAGTTTTTCAATTTGGTAGAAGTTACATATTTCTTTCAAATGCTCATTGATGGACTATTAAATATCGACTGCTTTTCTTTGCTTAGCATTAGCCAACTTGATTTGAAGTTCTGAAAATTATTTGGAAGAATCTGTATCGGTTTGCATACAATAGTAACTCTGGTAGCTTATTTCATCCTGATGCTGGAAGCCCACTTAACTCGTTCCACAAAAATTTCAATCTTGCATTTTGGCCAGATTCATCTACATTTGAATTTGAAAAAATTACTACAAACTTGGAACAGTTTATCTTTAAGTTGACGCTTCAAAAGCTCTTTTTTAATTCTTCCCACACTTCAAATGTTGTGCTCTTGTCCATTATTTTCTGATGTTTCTTCTGTGACTGCATTTGTGATTATTGACTGAAATAACCGTTTGCCTTTCTGAACGAATCTGCTTTTTTTAAAATCTTTTTTCGTTGTTCAGTTTGAGTTTCCTATGACAATTCTGGTCTCAACAACTTTCCATGAATAACATCAACAGAAAACTTCGAACTTGACGTTTCTAAATGGGCCAATCTGCTGCGCAACTCAACTGTTTCATTAGATTGAATCCATATTTTATGTTTCAAAAACATTTATTCAAATAAAAAATTGATAATATATTCTTTTAAACTTTATTTGGTTTAGCGATCTAGGCCCATATTCTGTTGAAATATAATTTATTAAAACAAATATTCATAAGAATAATATTTATTTATAAAAACAATACACGTGCTCTTGGCTAGCTAACTGAAAAGAAAGAGGAAAGGAAACGTATCTGTAAAGCAAAGTAAACAGAACTTATTGAAAGTCATAAAATAAATATTTTAGAAACACACAAGTATATAATTTAATAGTTATAGTTAACAAACCAAAGTGAGAAAAAAGTTTATCTACATAAGCAGTCTTATTTAGTCTTATTTAAGTAACTGTAGTTAGAAAATGTTCACGTTAGGACTGTATCCTCATAGAGTATGCTGGAAAATAAATGCACGATATAGTTAAAGTAGAGTTGATTTATTAATTTTGTTTATAATTTTAGATGAGATTGTATTAATGTATTCAGCTCTAGAGAGCTGTTAAGAAATAAAAGACTAAGAAATTTATTTTGCTGTTTTTTCTTTAGCAAGTCGTCATTTAGGTGTAAGGTTTCAAAAGTGTAAGTTGATTTATAGTCTGTTGCAAAAGAGTTGATTCATTGTATTATGTTGGATTCAATTCGCAAGAAATAATTACATTGTTTCATCAGATATATATAATATTTTTGACAATTTATTTATATCATTAATTAGACTTTTTAAAATTTAAAACTTCAACATTTGAGTTTTTGGTGGAATAAAATTTTCTTACAGGCATGTATGTGATTGTGCTATATATTTACAAAACAATGAAATACCACACAATCTGTTCATCACAAGAGGGTCACATTTTAATTTTCCACTCAGATCTACAATAAGGATATTCATATGGCTAAGGAAAAAATTTGTTGGTATGTTTTTGCTGTTTTTTACATTTCCAAATTTATTTACTCATTGCTACCTCACTTATTTTTTACTCTCTCATTAATTCATTTTTTCTTTTTTAATTACTTATTTTGATTATTAAATTGTTCTTCCAAATTTTTCTTATATATTTTATATATTTCATGCCATTTTAATGTCTAATTTGCATAAGAAATAAGAATATATCGATTAAACAAAAATGTGTGGAAAAGGCTATGAAGAGAGACATGGAATGAGGAAGAATACTATATTTTGGGAATTGCGTGGACATGTTTAGGAAAAACAAGCAAGCGGCTTTATAATATACGAATCGGAAGAGAAGGTCAAAGATCTTTAAAAATGTTAGATTTATCAACATTGAAGAATGCATGAGATGACATTAGTTGCAGGTTTGTGAATTATTCTTGAGGCGGGAATTAAAAAGTAAAAATGTTAAAACCTAGGATAAAAATAAGATTGAAAGGGAGTTTTTTTAAAAAAACTTTTTAGGAGGCAAGCTAAGAAACGATATGGCTATGACTTCAAATGTAAAACAGTTGTGGTTTGATTGATTGCAGCTATAAAGAGAAAAGCTTTCGAGTAAATTTTTTTTAATTTTTCTTTAACAGACGCAGAAACTCTTACAGCATGCAAGGCAGTGGTATAAAATTAAACGAATAAGTAAATAAATAGATAAATAAACGGAGAAAGAAAATTTTTTAAGCATGAAAAGTAAAATAAAATAGAATAAAATAAATAATAAATAAATCAGCGTTCCAACATGAATTCAAACTATTTTCATATTTCGCTAGTTTGTAGTTTCTTGATTTTAGCAATTTTGTTTCATGGCACACCGTTAACTCGATAATTTCAATTTTGCTGTTACGCAGAATGTCGACGGATGGAAGATGAACAGTTGCGATATTGGTTGAACTCCTTTCGACTCGATATCTTTGAATATTAGGCAATCAAGAGCATGTCTTTAACCAATTAACGATCTCAGATAGAATTTTATCGTGACGTTCTGTATATTTTGCCATCGCAGCAATCGATACAACATGTTTGTTAGTTTGCTTTGCGCCGCACAGAGAATATAGAGAACCATCTTTCCATAATAATACTAAGAATAATAATAATAAAGACAATAATAACAATAAAAGCATTAATAATAACAATAATAAATTGAATTAAATTTCGCGCTTCTCAATTTTGACGCTGTTTTTGCCGTTGTTAAAATAATTTTGATAAAATGTTTGTTAATAAAAATAAAGCTTCAATTTTAAACAGACTCAATTTTGTTGATAAAAATTTATTAAGACAAATTGAAAAGTTCGAATATAAGTTGATAAACACTAATAAATTTTTGGAATTTATTACACACACACACATACATATATACATATATTATATATATTATATATATGTGTGTGCTGGTAGAAGACCGAATTTTTGGAATATGTAATAAATTCCCTTACCCTAACAATCAACAGCACCACACCCTAAGAATCGCAGAAGCCATTTTCATCGAATTTGAAAAATCTTCCAACTTGACGAATGAACAACAATAACGTTAATCGGATCAACCAGCTATCTAACAATGATGATAATAACAATAATGATAATAACAACAACACCATCAACAACAACAGTAATAATAATAATTGAAACTCTTTTATTACAAGAAATCAGTGACATAAAATAGAATAAAATATAGTCATTTATAAATAATTAAATACACAATAAATCCTTATTACTCATTATCTATGATAAATGTACTTAGGTGACATATTTAAACGGTTATACAATGTTTCTGTCGTAATAGATGGTGTGTCGATTTAATTGCAAAATCAATTAATTTGTCAATAAAAGAAATAAGCCATAAAATTTTAATTAATTATAAATTGAAAGTATTATAGAAGCCAATTGGAGTAATTTCAAACGTATTTAAACTAATCGAACAGTTTTTGAAATCGGGGATTAACCTTGAATATAAACTGAATGAAGGAGGTAATTTCCAAATTAACACGTCTCTTAAGATCTATGACCGGACTAGATGTTTCTACGCAAATGAAACTACAAATTTTGAGAAAATTCATTCCCCCACAATTTTTCAATTCATTCCCTCACAATTCATTCCCTCACAATTCCCTCACAAAGTTGCGTGTTTGTATTAATGAATTTGTTTTTGTGCAGGAAAGCGTACAATCTGTTTTTTAGTAAAGTTGAGAAAATTTTGTATAGTACTGGCTGTAACGTTAAGGGGTCGAAAGTTAGCCGGATCTTTTGGATCTTCTTTTTTATATATTAAGATTGTTAAACCTCGATTGGATTGTTGCGGTTTTCCAACAGCTCGTTATTAATTTATGGAAGTATGGACGTAGAATTGGGCACTTTTTCAGAGCAATTGTTGAAACTTGACCCAGAGGACAGGGCGTTGCTTTGGCCTTACATTTTCGAACAATTCTCTGGTAAAAATGCCGATTTGCACGCCTTCCAAAAATTGTTGTTGAATTGAGTTGTAGTTTGGGCGTTTTTGTTGATTGATTTACCTTTTGGTAATTTTATTCTTTTTCTAAGATTGGATATTTGATTAGTTACTAAGATACTAAGATTACTTAGAATACTAAGATTGGATATTTGATTAGTTAAAAAATTGTTGCAATTATTAGCTTTTAACTTTTAGTTCTTTTTTCAATTTCTTAATCGAGCATTCTGTACTCAAATTTTTTGTCGTTGCATGCGTTTTCATGTATCCATAATTTTTTGCGAAATATGAATAGATTATTTGTTGAAAGGGAAGGGCAAAGTTGTCGACGTTCATGTTGTTGAGGCATTCCAATTCTATGTGAAAGTATACGTTTGCCTCAGTCCATTCCGTACAAGACATTGGTAGTTTGACACCCTGAAGTGGCTTAGGAGTAGCCGTTTGGGTCGGCTTGTGCTCAAAACTCTACCGGTCCGGAGGTGCTGTTGGTTTTTCAACGTCAAAAATTTTGGTTTTGAGAGACCTGCACATTTTGCATGATCTTTGATGCATTAATAATCCTTTTTGCCTTTGCAAGGTTTGCCGCAACAACAAATCAACATATTATTAAAATTATTTGTGAAGTTATTATCAATATTTATTCAATTCGGCGAAAATTTAATGTTTGCAAAGTTGTTTACATTAGTGGTTCTGAAATTCGCGGAACAATCTTTCGTAGTCCGCGCCGGTTTGCGCTGAGTAACCAGAAAATAATGGAAATTTTTTATACTGTATTATAACAAAAAATTAGATGAAAATATTGTCTTTTACTTGTTCAGTTTTTCGTTTCGTAAATTGGAAATTATCAATTTTTATATTAAATTTATTGGTTGCTACAAATTCATAACTAAACTTACTTTTAACAGTAACCATGGTGATAAGACGCTAAGATTCAAATAGAATTAGATCCGTTATTTTTATCCTTGTCTACATTTTTTCTACCGGTAGCTTTTTGAAAAGTTTATTATTACTAACAGTTGCTTTATTCAATATTACATATTGTCAAGAATTCAGTCTTATATATATGTATATATATTTTACAATATTCTATATATTCTACCGAATGTTTGGCGTTAATATGTTTGTAGTTCGCCTTTTCAATTTTTCTCACTAGAGTTTTTTGGTGAACGTTTAGTTTATTAAAATTCAAAATAAACTTATTTTCCGAATTCATGCTGCAAATAAGGCCATATTTCGATTCCGAATGAATCATCATCAGTGCTTTTTGATGTTTATATAGGGAAATATTGACTTTGTCAAAATGAACTTAGATGGAAATTAGGTGTCAGGTTTCTTTATTGGTCTCCTTTTCTTCATCGATAGCATCATATTCTTCTTTGTCACTATTTACAATGCTAGTTTTTATTACTTCTTTGTTTTCATTGTTGGTTAAACGCCGGGTTGGGAGTGAGGTTGTCATTTTTTGTTGTATATTTATTTTTGGTGTATTTATGTCAATTAGGACTGCTTCTGCAATTGTAAGATGCGTGTAGTTGCTGTTCTGGTATATTACTTTGGTGTTGCTGTCGAGGACTTTACGTCTAATAGTGATTGAGTGTGTTGAGTCCAAATGAAATTTGATAGCACCACTCTGTTTATGCATCGTAAGCCTTCTAGTCAGTGAGGTAGTAGAAATCCCGATATATGAGTCATGTTGACGTGCACAGCCGTCAGAGGGGCAATTAAATTCATATATTACGTGATTACGCCTTAACACAGAGTTATCTCTAGGACTACAGTTGTTTTTCAGTATTAGGTGAGACGTCTTTTTATTGTTGTAATAAATTCGGAGTTTAACTTTGCTATTTGGGTTGGTTGGTGTGACATTTTTATTGATGATATGTTTAAGAATAGCTTCATCTACTTTGTATGCAGTTGACATGTGATTTCTGTAATACAAGATGATGTCGTTATCTTGATTGTTGATCTTGATTGTTGGTACTATAAGATGATGTCGTTATCTTGATTGTTGGTACTAGTTATTTTGAATTTTAATAAACTAAACGTTCACCTAAAAACTTTAGTGAGAAAAATTGAAAAAACGAACTACAAACATATTAACGCCAAACATTTGGTAGAATTTATAGAATATTGTAAATGTATTGTATATATATATATATATATAAATTCAACCGATTTATTAGTGTTTATAAACTTGAATTGAATTTTTCAATTTATCTTAGTAAATTTTTATGAATTTCACGATAAAAATTTTCTAAACAAATTGAAAAATTTGAATACCGAGTTATATTATTTAATTTATTTTACCATTTGATGCGTAGAAGTAAGTTTCCGGAGACAGCCTTTGTAGAAATGATTCAGCTGTTTATAGTCGACGTTTCACATGCGTAGAGGGGTGTGGTGAGTGCAACTTTCAAAGTTCATCTTTAATAGTAAGCCTTCCACGTTATCAGACATTTCCACGCAGTTTACCGAATGCAATACTGACTTCGGCCATTCGGTTGATCACTTCCGCATCTTTATTCACCATGCTTGAGAAAGTCTGCCGAGTTAATTGAACTTTTCGACTACTTTGGAATTTTGATCTTTAACAAAAATGTTTGGCTCTTTGTACTTTTGTTAATGTTTATGATGAGACCAAAGTTATTGCAAGCTTGCTCAAAACATTTCATTATGTTTTGCATTTGTTAACCCGTTTATTTATACTTTTCTGACTGCCTGTAATCGTCTGAGAATCATGATCTCGCTGTCAGTTCTATATTTTAGCCGAATTTTATCATTGCATTAACGAAATGTATCTTTGAGCACGACAGAGAAACCATGCGGAAGAGGTTAACAGTAAGAACGCTTTGTTTTTCACCTTGCGTCACTTAGGGGGTATCAGATTCATCTCTACAAAATGATTCAACTTGTCTACACGGCGAATATATATATATATATATATATATATATATATATATATATATATATCAATATCATCAAAAGAAATATATCAAAAAGAGATATATCAAAAGAAATATCAAATGTTTATATATATATATTATATAATATATACTTGAAATTTAATACATAATATATATATATATATATATATATATATATATATATATTATACATAAATTCCTTGCATTTGTTTAAAAACAAAATAAAGAAATATTTATTGAAAAAAAGTACAGTTTTTATTTAATTAGAATCATGTAAATTGTGCATTATGTTAATTTTGTCATGAATTATAAATTTACTTAAAAATTGTGTTAGAATGAACAATTTGGTCTTTTAGTTTTGGTCTCCTAATCATTACCTAATTATTATTGATTTGGATTGATTGAATAAAATTTGATTTTGATTATTTATATATAATATACATTATATTATAAATAATATGTATAAATTTTATTATATTGATGTATATACTGTTTTTCAAGAAAGCAAAATAGCGTCGGCTCAATCAAAAGGTTTTAACGTTGCATGTGCGGAACTTGCTGGACACATTCCGGTTTACGGTAAGATGTAAAGATTCATACATGCATATGCACACACAAACGCGCTTATATTACAAATATTATACGTTTACATATTTATATAATATATGTATGCATACACAGTGGCGGATCTAGGGGGCGTTATGAACGTTATTTGTATTAAGGTTAGTAAAAGTGGTGGTTGGTTGGTGGTTTGTATGGAAAAGTAGTGTTTTTGAAGGAAAGTTTTTCTCCCTCCGTCACAATGTTGCCCCTGCTGAACATTGAATTATATTTTTGTCATCAACTTTTTGTTGAAAATTCAAAATTCTCCCCAACCCCCGATCGTCAAAAATTTTTTTGAAAATTTCCCCTCACTACCAAACGGTCATGGGTTTTTTAAAATAGCTCTTTGTCAATGTTGTACATACATATATATTTATATATTTTCATTTTAATTTATTTGTTTTATATTGTTTTTTTCATATCATGTTTTACAAATTATATATATATATATATATATATAATTTTAGGGGTAGACTAGAGCTTTTCTGTAGTAATAACGTTATCAATAATGTTTTGTCAAAAATGTCAAATATTAAAAGTTTTTTAATTTAACCTTAATAAACTTCATCAAGATGATAATAGTTTCGTTAGAAAAGTTGAGAAACTCAACTACAAGTTGAATAATCCCGATAACGCAGTGATCTTTATAAATAATTGTATATATAATGTGTGTATATATATATATATATATATATATATTTTTGGTAACAGACTATTGTTAACGCAACATTTCAAAAATTCAACACTACTTTCAACATTGAATCAACTTTTTCATATTTCTTTTTAATTTAAAATTAAATTAAATATATATATATATATATATATGTGTGTGTGTGTGTGTGTGTGTGTGTGTGTGTGTACGGTTGAAGATTACACCCCATTTTGCAGTTAGAAGTTTTTTTAAATAAAATTTCAACAACACGAAGCTGTTTTGTTTCAACTTTATTAAACTGTGAAGTTTGGCTGACGGCCGTTTCGGCTAATGCCATCGTCGGAGCCTAGATTGTAAAACCAAATGAAGAGTTAATAATATAAATTATAAGAAATAGAAAATAGAATATTAGATATTAAAATGAATAAATAAATGATAAACAACCTATATTTTAAAATTAACTCATTATATTGTTGAAAATAAAATAAACGAATAAATTTAAAAGAAAAATTATGAATAAAATTGTTTGTGTATTAACGGCCGTCAGCCAAACTTCACTATGCAGTCATCAAAACTAAAACTTCATAAAAAACTGACCAACCTGATAACCAAAGGAAACAACAATATTATGAAGGATAGATTCATCAATCTCAGCCACCACACCCTTACAGACAAGCAAAAAGCGTTCTTAAACTTGGGATTAAATTGCCACTATCTGAACAAACCCAACAAAATTGAGAAAATTATCGAGATGGAAAAACTCATGATATCAATAAACGATGCTTAACATAAATAAACGTAAACTCTTCTATTGCCATTGAACTTCAAGCTGAAGCAAAGAAACAACGTTGGAGCTTCCAAAGCAAGCTACTCATTGATGAAATGAAAAAAGCGACAAAACAACTGATGGAAACTAAAGACATTATAATACGACGCGCAGATAAATCGGCACAATATGTCATTATTGACCGAGCAGATTATTATGAAAAACTCAATGATGTTCTCAAGGATACAAAAAAGTTCCAAGTAATCAAAAAAGATCCCACTCCCCAACTAAAAACTAAACTAAACACAATAATTAAGAAAATAAAAAAGGATATCACCAATGACAAACTTCCATCACTGGCTACTCTCCTGGCTACTTATGTGGAAATATAAAAACGCATAAGAATAGTCATCCCATCCGACCAATTATTAGCCAAATTACAACAGTCACATACCCTGTTGCAAAATTCTTGAACAAAATTTCAACCCCATATATTCCAAACAATTACACACTACAATCTTCCCGTGAGTTTATTAATCTCCTCAGCATTAATAAACCATCCAAATTTATTGCCTCTCTGGATGTTGAATCACTATTCACAAATGTACCAATTCATGATACAATTGACATAATTATCAACACCGTTTACCATTCAGTTATGGTTCCATTAAGCATACCGAAAGCACAACTGAAGTCCCTTCTTCAAATTTGCACTACCGAAGCACCATTCCACAGTTCCACAGACAAACTTTACAAGCAAATCGACGGTGTCGCTATAGGATCCCCCCTAGGCGTCCTATTTGCCAGTTTTTACCTAAGACATCTGGAGAATGAGACCTTCAAAAATAATGCACATTTAAAACCAAATATCTACGCTAGATACGTTTATGATATTTTTGTCTCCTATAACGATCCTGAACAAATCACTCAACTTTTTGGTACCTTACACAAATCAAAATTAAGATTTATCATTGAAATTGAAAAGGAACAATGCTTACCTTTCCTCGATGTGTTGGTCACCCGTGGCGAAGAACGATTCAAAACTGCGGTCTATGTCAAAGAAACAAGTACAGGAATTTGTTTGAATGGACAAAGTGAATGTACCGAACAATTTAAAGACATCACAATAAAATAATTTGTAAACCGGGCATTCACACACTCTTCCGATATTGAAAATCGCGACGCTGATTTAAAAAGAGTCATCAACCTGCTTGTAAACAATGGAATGGAATGGAAGGCTTACTGAAAAACAATTGTGATCTCTGTGTTAAAGCGTAATCACGTAATATATGAATTTAATTGCCTCTTTGACGGCTGTGCACGTCAACATGACTCATATATCGGGATTACTACTACCTCACTGACTAGAAGGCTTACGATGCATAAACAGAGTGCTGCTATCAAATCTCATTTGGACTCAACACACTCAATCACAATAACTTATTCTATTCTATTCTATAATAGACTTATTCTATTGAAAAGATTGTTAAAGGCAAATTACTACACAACAACCTTCCTAATACCAACAATCAAGATAACGACATTATCTTGTATTACAGAAATCACATGTTAACTGCATACAAAGTAGATGAAGCTATTCTTAAATATATCATCAATAAAAATGTCACAACAACCAACTCAAATAGTAAAGTTAAACTCCGAATTTAGTAAAACAATAAAAAGACGTCTCACCTAATACTGAAAAACAACTGTGGTCCTAGAGATAACTCTGTGTTAAAGCGTAATCACGTAATATATGAATTTAATTGCCCCTTTGACGGCTGTGCACGTCAACATGACTCATATATCGGGATTTCTACTACCTCACTGACTAGAAGGCTTACGATGCATAAACAGAGTGGTGCTATCAAATCTCATTTGGACTCAACACACTCAATCACTATAAGCCGTGAAATCCTCGACAGCAACATCAAGGTAATATACCAGAACAGCAACTACACGTATCTTAAAATTGCAAAAGCAGTCCTAATTGACATTAATAAACCAAAAATAAATATACAACAAAAAATGACAACCTCACTCCCAACCCGACGCTTAATCAACAATGAAAACAAAGAAGTAATAAAAACTAGCATTGTAAATAATGACAAAGAAAAATATGATGCTATCGATGAAGAAAAGGAAACGAACGAAGATGGACCAGCCAATAAAGAAATCTGACACCTAATTTCCATCTAAGTTCATTTTGACAAAGTGAATATTTCCCTATATAAACTAAATTGCTAAACTAAATAAATGATTTATTCCGAATCGAAAAATATATATATTCACAATATTTTTACAATATTCTATAAATTCTACAGAATGTTTGGCGTTAATATGTTTGTAGTTCGTTTTTTCAATTTTTCTCACTAAAGTTCTTTGGTGAACGTTTAGTTTAATAAATTCAAAATAAACTTATTTTCCGAATTCATGCTGCAAATAAGGCCATATTTCGATTCCGAATGAATCATCATCAGTGCTTTTTGATGTTTATATAGGGAAATATTGACTTTGTCAAAATGAACATTAAAAAGTGTTTATATTGCAGCGTCCACGTATCAAATAATCGTTTTGTATATTACATTAAAACAAATTCTTCTAGCTTTCTTAGCTGCAAAAAAGTTCTGGGCATGACATAAAACTGCATCCACGCTGCTTTGCGTGCTTTTGAGCAAAAGGCTAGGCCCACCGCTTATAACTGGTGGTTGTCGTCAGGATGAGTTTCTGGATGTAAAAACTTTCCCCAAATTATTCTATGCCATCACAAACCAAAACAATGGCTCCTAGTCCCCAGCAGGCCTTAAGTAGTCAGGGGGTGCTAAGAATCCCTCCTAGAAAGATGCAATAGCGGAAGGATGTTGCAGAAAAATTCAGAATGGCCCCTCTATGGTACTTAAACTTGGAACGCTCAATGTTGGATCACTGACTGGCCGCAGCATGGAAATCGCAGAAATGCTCGAGCGTAGAAGGATTGACATCTGCTGCCTTCAAAAGACCCGATGGAAATCGAATGGTTTCTGTCATATCAACTCAGACAATGAAAAATATAAACTATTTTGGAATGGTCAAAAGACGGCCAAAAATGGTGTTGGAATTTTTGTCAAAGAACCGTTAGCCCAAGAAGTACTGTATATTAAAAGGATTAATTCACGTTTCACGTTGGAGAGAAAACAGATGGTACAGCTAGCAGCAGGCATTATCAGAGTTTCCGCTATTGGCCTGTGCAACTCGAATTGCCACTAAAAATGATGCTTTTAAAGCCTTCTCATTGACTTTAGTTGTTTGTACAATACAAGAATCTGACTATCGCGTGAATATTTTTTGCGCAAAAAATATTCCATTGGTTTCTCCGAGCAGTCAGTATGATTAGGAGTTTCGCAGTTTTCATAGCTGCATTTGTGAACATATTACACGCAGCAGTCTGTATTGATCATTTACTATAACGCATGTAAACCCAATTCACAAATACTTTTCATTATACCGTCGTATGGCAATTCGTCTTTTTTTTCGGAATTGCATTTGATCTACACTCATCGTTGTCCTTATGTTCGGTTGCTTTCTTTATTAGAAATTTATCCAACCTTCCATCAACATCCGACAACGAATCACAACAACACTTCCAACTCAAAGAATTAACAACAGTAAAGTTTATCTCGTCCACCAGCAATCTAGCAATAACGATAATAATAACAACAACGTGCTTCCTGGAAATATGAAATGTCATTGCTTAGTTTGGTCATTTTCCCCATGAACTACATAAATTTTCCCTACTTTTCCAATCTTTGAAACTCCACCAAAAACAAATTTGGAAAAAAGGCCACTGTATTCTGGCGTTCCCTCTCTCTCATAGCTCTTTTTACAAAATAAAAGAAAGGGTTGAACAAAACCGTTAAATGCGTTGTTTTTAGAATCCTTAAAAAACACGCTATTTCAAGCTTGAAAATTTACAAATAAAATAAGATCATCAAAAATTGAAAATTAAAATAGTAAATATTAAACCAAAAATCCAAAATTATTAAAAAAATGTAAATAATATGAGAATTCAATTTTTTGTGTCACAATCGCGATGAACACAAAGCTCTATTCAAAGATTTGAGTGTCTTAGAATTTTGGAAGGAGATTTTTAGATTTGATGCAATTATGTTTGGAAGCATGTAGACGTGTTTAGATATCTGTTAGCTACGCATCGAATGTTCGGCTTGGCCGAATCGAATATTCGAATTTGACATTTGGTCAAATAGAGCAATTTCCGTTTAAGCAATAACTTTTTTGAATTCTAGAACAATAAATTGTCGATTATATTAGCCAAAAATGCCATGGTAAGACATCTGATTTTGAGATTGAATATTATCTCGATAAAGAATTGTTGGATAGATATGAATCGCCTGTTGTTTCAATGACTCGTTCTTTGTTCTAAGAGATTATATTTTTCAAAATTTTTCATAGCTTTTGTACTATTTAGTGCATCTCTAGAATCTGTGCACTGTTATCGTGTGGGCTATTTTTTTGTGCTTCAGTTGTTATAGAATTTACCTAGTCATAGACATTTCGATATTGCAAATAATTTATATCCTAGTAGACTTAGTCAACAAAAGATGTTTATTTATAGACCGTCAGATAGAAAGCATCCAAAAACAATATTCTAGCGTTGATACTTTTGATGTCCGATGGTATTTAAAAATACATGACGATCTTATTTAATGTAACACTTTCTATTTCTGAAAATAACTTTCACAGATTCACATGCTTTTGATACGATTACAGAAGAAGATATAGATGCCACAATTTCAGATGTGTTGCTCAGTAAAGAAGATGTATTGAAAATGATATTTTCAATTTCAAACATTTCAAAATGAATGCTTATATTAAACCAAAAATTGTTTTGTTGTGCTTCCGAGAATTTTTCAAGATTTACTTTAACAACCGCGTAATGCAAATGCGCCAAGCGAGGTTCAAATATTTGACCCAGCCATTAATAAAAAATGGCAATTTTGTGTGAATGAACTCATTCTTATAAATTAGCAAAACACTTCAAAAATTTGTATTAAGTCTGATATCGGATATTTTTCTTCCTATTCCACAAAATAAAGATATTTTAAAAATATACTAATGAAAACAAAATAATTATGAAAATTTTGCGTATAATCATTGTTTAAAACGATGGAGATTCACGACTTAATTATATACTGTGTGGGTGAGGCGAGACAGCGTAATGGTTAATGTGTCTGGCATTGATGATGCTTTCGAGTGTAAAGAGGATGTAGAAATCCACGCCTATAACCTGCAAAAAGTGTGCGATGCGTTGATTCACGGATATTTATACGGTGTGCTAAACTCCGTGAAAAATCCAAGAGAGAATTAATTTTATTTTGGTTTTATTTAGTGACGGCTCGGACGTTGATCGCATTAAATTCAACGGACTACTGTACACATTTTGAAAAAAAACCGACCAAACAAACAATTTTGAATGAATTTTGTTTCAAAAAGAAACAATACGATGTTCAATAAATTAATCGTAATGATGATGATTTTCAGCAACAATCGTCGGCGGTAGTTTCAAAACAAAGTGAACAAAGGAAGTTTTGTCAACAAAAATAATAAAATTAATTTTCTTTCTAATAATGATTAGCAATACCAAAAATGTAAAGAAGCGCAAAGAACATGAAAACAAATTTTAGTTTTTAATTTTTTCCCACCAACACCGGCTCCATAGGCTTGAAAATCTTCAAAATGGAGGTCCAAGCCCTGTCGAATCAGCTTCGCCGGTTCGACTTGAACTTAACACCCACTAATCTGATAGAGAATAAGTTTAGTAAAGATGTAGACTTATTTTTAAGAAAATTATTTTTAAAAATAAAGAATTAGTTTAAAATTAAATTTTAAGTTTAACGGCCATTTGAACTTTGCCTAATTTAAAGACCGTTCGCAAGTATAACGTTTAAAATTTTTTGGTAAAATTTGATACAACGTTCAATATGCTTATTTTAAATTAATTTTTGAATGAGATCGTATTGAGTTTAAACATAATAATCCCATAATAACATATTTTTTTTACCCTATCGGTATTTTCATACTTCTAACAACCGTCAATTGTCAACTATAGTTTCATTTTCAGCTAACTCAAACCAACAGTAAACTCATTAAAGGGTATACCATAATATCATAGTTTCCAGTCTATTCCTATTAATTATTATAGTCAATCTTATAGGAATAATTTCAAACTCATTTAGAATCTCAACCCATCTGCTATTCTCTTTAACTCTAGGCCTACCACTATGGCTACCAATTATCACATCAAGATTTACACACAATAAAAAAAAAATCATCGGTAAATTACTACCCGATGGAGCAACCGACTGATTTCCATTGTTAGTATTAATTAATTGGCTGATACGATCGCGGCCCATATGACGTAATGTCCTAGTCACATAGATTAATATTCAAAGTGAAAAATAATTTAAACGTTTCATTTGTGGGTTGCCAATGATACCCCCTTACGAGATGATCTGAATCCGCCGCTATCGAAATAGCACTGATTTTTGATAGATAGACACAATTGCATCAAACAAGGACTTGTTTAAACGTTTATTTTAATGCCAACAGTAATAGTAACACTGAATCATTTGTTAATCTCAGAAAGACTTTCGATGTCGCACGATCGCAGCTCCATAATCCTACTCCAACCCCTTTACAACTCGTGCTGTGCTTATATGCAGCAACTTTACAATCGCTTGTTACAAAGATATCTGATTTTAACAATTATTAGTAATTTAAACGTAAAATTATAGAATCAAGATGATAATAATCATTTGAAACGAATATTGCAGCATTATAATGTAACAGTGGGTACAACCAATCTAATCAATTTAGACAAGTTGAATGAAAGATAATCTTAAAACGTTTAGGCAGGCAGAAGGCCTATTTACATTTTGGGAACTAGTTAAGAAAGTAAAAAAAGTTTGGCTTTAAAAACAAGAAATATTTCCCATTAGATGAAAAGAAGAAATATGCTGAAAGTTGTGTAAAAAACAAACTAAACAACAGCCGGGAGATTTACGGAACAGAGCGGAATTCAGAACCATAAATGATTCAAGTTAAAAAAATTCATATGATTGCGTTTAGGTACCAACGATAAACAAATTATTACCTTTGATAGCCATGAAATTAACTGAATAGAAAAAAACAACAAAAAACAAGAAAATTAATGTCTAGACAATAAAACAATAACCTTAACATAATTCAAATTAAATGTTAATCATAAAATAAAATAGTGAGGGTTAATAATTACGACGAAGATGGCGATATAGATGAAAAGGATGATGGAAATTGAAAAGACATGTAATGTGAAACGATATAGGATACCACTAGAGCAATCATCAAAAAAATCGTCATAATAGCAATTGCGCAAGTTTTATCGTTAAGCCACTTGACTTGAAAATAACCATCAATGTATGACACACGCAGTGACGACGACGGCAAACATTTTTTAGGCTGCGAGGACGGCGATGCTGATCCTATATTGACCTTTGTATTAAAGGCAGTAGTAGGCGAATATGGTCCGACAACGATTTCACTGTCTTGTGTGAATGATGATACTGGTAGTAACTGGTTTAACTGCCGAGATGATGATTGTTTTCTGATTGCACATACACGAGTCTGATATTCACAATTCGGTGCCAAATCGAAGAGTTCAAAACTACACAACGGACCTTGATATATCTGTTAGGTTAATTTATCACAAACAACTTTGACATTTTTTACTAGCACATATATGTGTTATTTAATAATATACAAAGCCTGGCAATGAATATGCAAACATGTTTCAGTCTAACGTATAACGAACTACCTTTCTGACTGGTTCATGGCTTTTAACTACAAAATGAGCCATTGCAGCTGACAGAAGAAACTAAATAATGTTATTATTTTAACAAAAGCATACAGGTCGATAAATTTATTTGACCATAAGACAAAACAAATGTCAATTAGGGTAACAAATCTCAGCTTATATAATTAGTATTAAAATCAAAATCTGGTTGGGAAACCAAATAAGATCTGAATCTTAACATAAAAATCTTGTTTTTGCCATCGTTGGTAAAATAGAAAATTAAAACAGTTAAAGTTATATCTAGATTGATAAAAATGTGCAACGAATCTATAACTGTTTATTCGCCATGTAAATACATGCTAAAAATAAATTAGCATGTTGTTTTCAACATTTTAAATCATCAAAACGTATTTCATTAGCCGTTCAAATGTAGCTGGGGCATTACATAACTCGAACGGCAGCACTGTGAATTGCCACAGACCATTTTTTTACGAAAAGGCAGTAGTCTCCCGGTCATTCTTTTAAATCTCAGCCTGCCAGTACCCGCTTTTTAGATCCAAAGTCGAAATCCACTGGGAACGGGGCAAAGTATCTGTTATATTGTCAATCCTCGAAGGCGGATAACTTTCAAGGTAGCTGCGTTCAGTTTTTTTTAGTCCACGCAAGCGATTACTACAATCCTTCTTCTTTACTAGGACGACTGGAAATGTCCAAGAACTTGTCGATGCTTTTGCATCGTAGAAATCATCTCATCGGTTTTCGCTCGCTTTGACAGTGGCAGGCGTAGAGGAACTTGTCTGACAGGTTTGCAATAATGAGTCTCTATCCTGTGAGATACAATGCCTGTTCTCCCTTGGTCGTTGTCACTGGTCGAAAATATATCCGAATAATTGGCCTTTGTTCGCTCTTCCTCGGTGAGGGTTGTCTCGTCCAATGGTTGCGTTTGATACTGGACGTCCTAACAATTCCTTTCTTCAATACCCTCCATAGTTCATTGACAAGTGCGAAATTATTGAAAAGATCAAAAAAGTAATACAAATGCAATGTAAGAAAACATCAAAGAAATTACTGGAAAAAGGGCTTGTACCGTTTCTGGATGTATAAAAGCTAAATCCGGTAAAGTAATCTCAGAGAAAGAAAAAGTGCTTGAAAGATGGACTTTTCGATGATATCCGTGGTGAAAAGCCTCTTATTAAAAAAGAGAAAGACGTATAAGGACCAAAGAAACTTAGATCTGAAGTTAGTGCCGCTCTTTCAAAAATGAAATTAAATAAAGCACCAGGTCCAGGTGTTGAAGAAAATAAATACCTTGATGAATTTGGCATTTATTACATTGCCTAAAATACCTACACTAAAATCAGAATATCAACAAAATTGAAACCGTTAGAGTGCTACATTTTTACCGTGTTTACATACGACTCTGGGGGTCCTGGACAATTTCTAAAGAAATTTAAAAAAGGTTAATGCTGCTGAGATGTGGTTTTTAAGAAGAATTATGAAAATTAATCGAACCTTCCATACCTCCAATGAGAATGTATTAAAAGAGTCCGGTCATAAAAAGAGGAAATTACTACAAATAATCCGATGGGGGTAGTTAAAGTTTTTTGGTCACATCATGAGGAAGGAAAGAATTGAAAATCTAACAACTACTGGAAAGATTGCAGGGAGAAAAGATCGCGGTCAACAACAAATTCATTAAGTCCTTGTGTCACCTGTTGAATATCACCACATTTCACATTTCTCTGTCCTTTCACCCTAAGGTCATTTCGGTGACGATGAAGCCTCGAGACATGAATAATACTGCTGGGAGCGTTTGTTTTTTCAGCCAACTTAGGCCCCACAAAGTTGGCTTTCAATCGTTTTCCGACGTCTTCGAAAGTTGGTTTTTCCGCGTCGTTTCCTAGATAGGCATTATTTCTCTGGGGCCTTTTACAATATTTCCTAATATGCCCCTTTTCACAGTTCTAGCATTCTGGTGGCTTGTAGTCTGCTGTTGTCGGGACAACCCTTAGGCAACCACTCTCTTCTTGAATTTGCCTTATTCTTGTATCCCTCTTCAAAATCAACTTAGCTGATTCCAACGTCATTTCTTGCTCCAGAATTCCTATGAGTGTTTTTATCTTCGAGATTGTGAAGTCATTTCTTATATCTGGGTTTCGTAGGGCTTGAATGAATGCTTTTGTTGCCGTTCTGTTTCTGAATTTCGGGGTAACTGTTGGGTGCGCCAGCAGGGTCAGCCTCTTTGTCTTGCGCTCGTTGAGCAGTTTCTCCTGGTTTCTGCATACGATGGTCGAGCTGTGTCAAGTAATCTTTTGAGTATTTGTTTCCATAGTGTCAATTAAGCGCTCGGTTAGGATCCCAAAGCTGTCACGATCCTTGGACAGAATCGATTGTAACACCTCCAACGCGGAACCTCTTAGTGCTATCACTAATGCCGTCGCATGTTCTCTCGCCTTGCATACATAGCTGAGTGCTGCTACTTCGAATTGAGTCTGGCAGCTCTGGTATGGTACCGTCAAATGTTGGTGCTTGGCGAGAGCGAAACCGTATTTCTTTCTTTTGCTTTTATTTCCTAAAAAATTTCCTCAATTTCTCGTTAGTGCTTTTGTTCTAGGTAGTCGTTTCGTTACCTTCGTTTATCAGAGCGCCTCTTAGGTGGTTTATTAAAACTGCCTTTGCTCCTTATCAGTTGAGGTTTCGTTGTCGTAGTTCTTTCCTCAGATTAATTGCATCGAGTTCTTTTAGTACTGGCATTCTATATTGCAGAAAGTTTTTATCTATTCAATGTTAAAAATATATTATATATATTACATTACACCATATATATTACACATTTTCAAATCATAAATTACGACAATTCAATTTCGAAATTTCGATATATATAAAGATTTGGGCGTTCCAATGAGCGATGTACCAATGACGAAATCCGATAGATGTTAATTACCCCTTGGCAGCCCATATGCTAATTATTCTTAAGCAGAAACATGCTAATTACTTTTTAGCAAACATATGCTAATTACCCCTTACAACTATTACCCCTTTCTATAACACAAAGCCTATATTTCTATGCTGTATTTCTATATATATATATATATATATATATATATAATATATGCATCACACGTCTTAAACATCATTGGTCGAATGATATAGCCCTCAGCAAAAGTTTCAAAAATAAGTGTTAAAATGTCTCTAAATTATTTTTTAGTTTTCAATGTTTCCAATAGTTCGAAATAGCAATGTTTTTGAAGCCATTAAGGTAGAGAAAGTCACATCGTTTCAATATCTAGGGGATGTTCTAGATTGTACTGGAACAGCTGAAGCTGCCGTTCGAGCACGCATACGTGCAGCCTGGAATAAATGGCATCTCCTTGCCTCTATATTGATGCGGCGTGACATCCCACTACCACTACGATCAAGACTTTATAAATCTGCGATACGTCCGGTGTTGTTATATGGTGCAGAAACAAGGCCAATGACAACCAAACTGGAACAACAACTTCAACGAACCGACATGAAAATGCTCCGATGGATGCAACGAATTAGTCTAAAGGACCACATCAAATCTACCGAAATCCTGAGTCGTGCTGGTTTAGATTACATAAAGGACGAATGCCGGCAACACCGTCTGCGGTGGTTTGGTCATGTCAAACGAAATGGAAACAGTGCCATAATTTCTCTTGCAGATGTACCTGGCACACGTCCCAGAGGCCGTCCAAAGAAGTCCTGGTCGCAAACAATCGAGCAAGACATGAAAGCTCTAAATTTAAATGAAATGGATACAACTGATCGTCTAATTTGGCTTAAAAAGTTGATGGCAAAAAAAAACAGCGTCCTACCTCGGAGAACTCTCCTGCCCCATTGTTTTTCTCATGTAATTTTGGTGATTTTGAGTTTGCTGAAACTTCGTTCTCCAAATGACACTGTGACAGGCAATGTGAGAAACATTCTCAATGCAGTAGTGATGTTAGGGTAGTTTTTTTTAAATTTATTTTTATAAATGAGAATAACTTTTCTTTTGATGTGGCTTTTTTCAAACTTTTGTCAACTTTCAAAGCGTGATGCTTAAAACTTTATATTTCAAAGTTTAATTCTCCAATGTTGAGATCAGCTGAGTATATGTTTGCCAATTCTTCTGCTTTAATTTTTAGTTCTGCTATTCGCATTTCTTTCAATTTTAACACCACTTAAAAATCCAAACATGGCGCAAAAATTGATGGCAAAGAAAACAACGTCCTATCTCGGGAAACTGGGTCTCTGGGCGGTAAACGAAGATTGATTGATTGATTTCAATGTCCTAAATTTTATTGGAGACAGAAACCACTAAGTAAACCAAGAACCATGAAAATCCGAAATACGGTTTAACCGTTTTTTATTTTATCGCTGACTAACTAACAGGTCTATTTTATACATACACATACGCACGCACGCTCACACATATAACAAATATTTGGCCAGCTATCTCAGTCTCTCACCAAAATTTTGATAATTTCTAACTACCTGTTGGAATGATGAGTCGGAGGGTCGTAGCAATTGCAGATTGTACTGAATATCATCTTGGCAACCAGTAATTTTAATAGATGGCCACATGATCTTGCAAGTAGTTGTACTGATGTTAGCTATATGAGGAGCTGTTTAACGATAAAATGTCAAATGGTTAAAATTGACTAGGATTTATTGTTCCGATTATTCGAAATCGTCAAGTCTAGGGAAAAACATAAACATTCCTCTACGATACCATGAGACACGACGAGGTAAAATTATGTATATTAAAAGTCGAAATCGTTTTAAATTTTTTAAAATGGCTTGAAAAAATTGTAAGGCATTAAAAGCATAACTATTTATCGAAAATGTCTGACAATTGATTTATAACCTTTAACAGGGGGCGGTGGTGACTTGCTGGTGGTAATGATTATCGGATCAGAAATTGGGCCGGCTCCAGCATCATTGAACGCTTGAATTCGAAAGTGGTATTCTGTCAATTCATTCAATTTGTTGACTTTGAAGGAATGGTTTGTGCCTTCATAAATTTGACCGTAGCTAAAATAAATTTAGTGAAAACGTCAAGCAGAATATATATGCAATTAATTTTTTAAAAATATGAATAAATAATTTGTTAAAAGTCGAAATCGTTTCAAATTGTTTAAATTTGTTCACATTTTTATATTTAAATTTATTTAAATGAAAATTATCAACACTTTTCAAAAAGCTTATAAAAAATGTCTTCATATCACGATAACAAATTAAATGAAATTAGAGACATGTAAAGCGAATAATTTGATAATTTATTAAAATAGAAAAGTTAGAAAAACAAATATGATAAAAATTTTAAAGGTTGTAAAACCATTTTATTAAAAATTACAATAAAGAAACAAAAAAATAAAGGTTGTTTTCAAATGTTAATAAAAATAACTAATATTATAACTATAAATCAAGTCAAAAAACACAACAAAATACTTTTCTCCATTTTCAGCAATCTCCAAAATATATTTTGTGTGGTCATTGTTTTTACCATCACCCCATTTCAACTTAACAAATTTAGCCGAACAACTGACCATCTCAAGCTTTGGAGAAAGAGGAGGAAGTGAAATTGTTGAGAATTTGATGACTGACCCATATGGACTGCAGCCTACGTTATTTATTGCCTGAATGCGAGCTCTAACATTATAAATTAAAAAAAATTGTAAATAATAATCTTTAATAACCAGTATTAAAATAAATGATAAGAAATCAACTTGTATAAGGTATCCGGAGTCAACTCATTGATAGTTACAGTGCATAAGTCTTCCTCAATGGAAATTATCTTGAAGCCAACCAAATCTAAATTGTAGGATAGGATTGAACTGCCGTTGCTCCGAGGCCGTTTCCATGATAACGTGCAGCTAGTTGCTTTTACCTGATCAACTTTTAAAGATATAACAGAAGACGGACACCCTGGTAACGTTTGACATGTTGATGACAGACTTGGAAAACTTGATCCGACGTTATTTAAAGCCTATTTAAATATTTAAAAATTAGTTGAATACAAGAATTAGTTTCACACTTTTATTCTGAAAATAAAAACCCCATAGTATAATATACAACAAACAACTAAACGACATCGCACTCACACACACACACACACGCACTCACACACACACACACAAACACATACACACACCCAAAAACACTTAATTAATTTAATTATTAACTAATTAATATGACTGGGCAAAAGTCAGATTAAAAAACTTTGAGGTTATTTTATTGAAATTAAAAGAATAAAATAATTTGTTTATGAAAGAAAATGCAAATTTAAACTTCTTCAAACAAAAAAAGTATTTTTTTAAATATAAACATTCAAAATGTAGTTTTGTTTAAATTTTATCCGGACATGCATTTAAACATTTGAGAGCTTGAACGTAAATATACAAATTGCAAAATGACCTCTTATGCCAATTTTAACCAGCTTCTAATGCACCTAGCAATTTAGTTTACAATTTAATTTCATTAGATAGTAATAAATTAGATAATGTTAATAAATAATGTACATGTAAAAAAATTGAAATTAACAAAAGTAACAAATTTTATAATTATTTTCAGTTACTAAAAAAAACATAGAATATAAATATTAATCTAAGAAATTTTTTTATCAAGAAACGATCAATATTTTAATATTAATATTCAATCAATTTTGTCTTGTATAAAAATCTTCTTTTTAAATTTAGAAATTTAATCTTTATAGTCTTGAACTCAAAACAAAATGCAAAAATAAAAAAAATAAAATAAATTGATATTTTGTACAGAGTAATTGCAGAGTAATCAACAAATAGAAAAATTATTTTATTTTTTGAAGTTCAATAAAAAAGATCTTTAACAGTTTTTTAATTTTTACCAAGTCAATTAATTAATTAATCAACAAATTAATTAAAGCCAAAATATAATTTAAGTAAAAATAATTTTTTTAATTTAATGTTTAAGTTGTAATGTTTATTTCTAATATTGGCTTAGATTTGGTTTGGCTCCGTCTGGAAGTTTGGAAGATCTGGAAGATCATCAGCTCAGATTAGCAATCGCTTTTAAATTTTCATGTTAAAACTGATGACCGCTGTAGTTCATTAGTCGATTGTTTTTTTACTGGCAGCAGATGGTGCTGAAGTAATTAACCGGAATTAAGCAAATGTTTTTTTAATTGCCTATATATTTTTAAAATATCAGCTGTTTGATTTGGTTCTTCAATTATATATTGAAACTAAACACTCACACTTTCTATAGAATACTTTTAAAGTAATTTCAAAAGTGATGTCAAACCGTTTTTTAATAACATTTTTGAAAAATGCTAGAATCTATGAGGTGTTTATGAATATAAAAATGTTAAATCTGAGTAAAACAAATTAAAGCTACAATTGTCATGTTAAAATAACAATAAATTACTGAAAAGACAAGACGATAAACAATTAAAAGATGAAGAAAGACAAAATTATAAATATAAGTAATAAACACAACAATAATTACTTCATGTAAACCAACTTACCACAACTTTAAAAGTATATCTTGATGCAGGAATAAGTTTGTTGATTTCACAGCATAACAACGGCCCATTGTACAACTATAATTTAGAAAAGTTTTTACTTGAAAATAAATGTCTGAACGTTCATAGACTGACAACAAAAACTGGCTAATTTAAAAAATAAATGCCCGGCTAAAATTTCGTTCAACGTCAAACAACCAAATAAAAAAAGCCAAAAACAAACCATAACAAAATCTTCATCAGTTTCTGCACTAATTTTACTTAACACTTCTGTATGTATTCCGAGATCCTCCATTTTACCGTTTGATTCCTCCTTAATTAGTTTGCCAAAAAGACGATATTCCGTTATTTCGGCCCCGTTGTTATTTGGTGCCGTCCAATTAAGCGTACAAGAATAAGGAGAGCGACAGGTAACAACCGGCGGAGAAGGAGGATCAGGCGACGAACAGCCAGTTGTCACTCTAAGTGGGTCAGACCATTCACTCCACTGAATAAAAAAAATTATATTTTATAATTGTAAACGGACAAGACAACGTAAAAATAAATATTATTCTTAAAGAGTCATTGTAGAGGTGTAAATACGAATAAAATGTAACACTTGAAAAAGTCGACAAGATGATAAAATGAATTAAATGATTCTAACAGAAAGTATAAACGATGAAAATAACGTAGCGAAATACATTGAAATAATATGCGGTGAATGATTTCAGGCCTTAGTCCTAGCATAAATCTAATGAACGTAATGAAAAAAAAATCCTATCAGTATGTGAATTATGTTCTAAATATCGAGCTTAGTTTTTGGTCTTCTTGCATGTTTCAGTTTTTGAATCTGAGGCAAGGCAAAAGAGGATCATTGGCACCTTAAAATTAGTTGCTCATTTCCCAATTTTCTAAAATATGGCAAACTTGTTACAAGCCTACAATAAGTCAAAGAACATTGAAAAACCATGTCCGGTAACTTAAATTCAAAACTTTGCGGATTGTAAACCTAAGACCACGATCGATTTAAATATACATCTTTAAAGATTATGACCATTCATTAAAACAAAAATGGCTAGAGCAGTCTGTGAAAATGAAATCAACAAGAACAATTTTTATAAATGTTAACAAAAATGCCAACAAAAGTAGGACAAGCAATTTTATTTCTAACCCCAGCCTTGTTATATGACTTTACAAAGACTTCATGCAGTCTTCCTGCAGCAAGACCCGCAATTGTACAATATGTATCTGCACCTCTATAAACATCCTGACTTCTACTTTCTTCGTTATCATTAACAACCTCACCTCTATCAACCATCTTTATCATTACTACGTACTCAGCTACTGCCGCTCCACCATCGTTATCTGGGGGGTCTAGTGCGGGTTAATGTTATTAATTTATAAAGAAGAGCACAAATTGCAACAATATTTATTAGTAAATATAATTTAAAAAATGTATTATATTATATATATATATATATATATATATATATATATATATATATATATATATATATATATATGCCGATAGATGACCGAATTCCTGACAATATGTTGCCCAAAAAAGTCCTGGACGCAGACCATACAGGAGGACTTGAAGACACAGACGCAATGGATAGATCGGCTTGGAGACAGAAACTAATGAATGGAAAAAAAAGTCCAACCCATAACGGATGGGGACTATAAACGAAAATTGATTGACTGATGTGATAAATTTCACCGATTATTAGTGTTTATCAACTAATATTCCAATTTTTCAATTTGTCTTAGTCGAAATTTCTATCAACAAAATTAAATCTGTTTAAAATCGAAACTTTATTTTTATTAACAAACATTTTATTAAAATTATTGCAGATAGATCTATTTCGACGATAAACGTCATCATCAGTGAATTATTACAAATAAATTCAAAAAAGGAACATGAAATTCTAATGAAAAATTTTAACAACAAAAATAGCTACAAATTCTTTTAAGTTTTTAATTTTAATGAAAAATTTTAACAATACAGAGACTATACACCAAAGTTTTCAGAAAACATGACATTGAACTAAAGGTCAAGCTAAGAACCTACAGTGCTATAGTGGTCCCGGTTTTGATATATGCGGCTGAGTCATGGGAATTAACGAGAACCATGAGAAAAAATTGGATGCCTGCGAGAACATGAGGGTCAGAAGAATAATGCGAGTTACCTTCAAGGATCATGTCACAAATGAGGAAATCAGGAAAAGAACAGGACAAATGAATATTAGCGATGTTATTAAGAAAAGGAAATTGATGAGAATGGAGGAGTTCAGAACACCAAAAAAAATTCTAGAAGTATCAACCAAAAGGGAAAGGATTATCTAAAACGAGATGGAACGAGTTGAAATTTAGAAAGAGCTGGGTTATCATTACACAGGATAACTACTGGAAGAACTAGAGTAAGACTAGAAATGATTGCGAAAGACAGTCATTTTGGCCTCTTTGGCTGGAGACAACCGACAAAGGAAATAAAATAAATAAATAAACAAATTAGCAAATAAATTTATATATAAATAAATAAATATATATATATATATATATATTATATATATATATATAATTATATACTACTGGCCTAACGTGGGTAATGGTTTACCAATAACATATATATATATATTCGTGTGTGTGTGTAAAAGTAGCGAGGTTAACAGTCGGAAGTTTGAGTAGTTGGATTATCGAATTGAGCTGCTGTATTGGCGATCATTCGTCATCTAACGCATTCTTTGATTTGCGAATAATTTATTGGTTTTATTGCTGTTGGCATTCAAATAAACTAATAAACAAGTCTCTGTTTGAAGCAGTTGTGCTTATCTATCAGAAATCTTGAATCTACTGTATATTGACAACATGACGATAGTTCAAGATACAAGAATGTATATGAAAAAATAATAAAACATAAGTCTACAGAAGTAGAGTATTCAAATATACAATAAATCTTATAATCAAACACCTTACATAAAAATCAAAGAACATAAATTAAATATACAAAAATACAAAACTACTTGAAATAACAACGAGCCAAAATCTCCAACATATACATCTATGTAAAAAATGCTAAAACCAGATGGACTGGTCATGTGAAAACGCCTGACAGATGGTTGACAGTTGACGCCAGAACTATTAAGAAATGTAGCAAAAAACTATCCAACGCTAGAAATTCGATAGATTTCATAAATTACTGTATTAATTGTGGTCTTATATATATATCTAATTCCGATTAATTTTAAGAATAAATGGATTAAATTTGACCAAGACTAATAGTCATTTATTATTTACATAAACCTTTTTTCAACCATTTGGAAGCAGTGTTTTAGAGAAGTGCATAGGACATCGATAAACCTCAAGCCGACCATTGGTTTAAATGTTTACAAAGTAAAACAGCTGTTCATGTGTTTCTTAAAACTAAAATAAAGTAACATTTTAATTGAAACATACTAACTAGTGAAACTAACCCCAAGTTATACTGAAATGGGAGGGTTTTGGCTTCCCACCGCATAGCTTAGGTTGTTTGCAGGGAGATGGTGGAACAGCTTGTGTGGTTACTGTTAACATATCTGAATACTTGAAAAATAAGTGATATATAAATAAAAAATAAATTTTTCAAATTAGATTGGAAATCTGGAATGGAATACTGAATGATATTGCTCGAATGTGGTTAATGAATGAAAGTATTTTTTATCGATATTATTAACTTTTTTTTTATTTAATGTGAAAATGACATAATTTAATTTAGGTAATTTCCATCTATTTCCTTAGGAACAATAAAAATAAGCGATAAATAAATAAAAACGAGAAGTGACATAAGTTGCATCGGCCTCAGATTCATTTTTTGGCATTGTTGATTGCCATTAGCACATAATAGCATTATAAAATAAATAAACAAATTTATATTAGAAATAAAATAATTATTTCAAACTGGGTCTTCATTTTTTTGTCATTGTTGATTGCTATTGGGACATAATATCATTATCAAATAAATAAATTTTTTTTAGAAATAAAATAATTATTTCAAACAACTGGTCTTTATAATTAGCATTTTAACTCGTTAGCGCCTAGTCTTCACCACTTTGCTGTAATTTGAGAAAAAATTATTGGTATATTCGAATATTAAACATTTGGAACGGTATGAAAAAGGATGTTGTCAATGCCAGTAAATTTCATTGTTAGAAAATGGATTTTAAAAATATTGGATAATGCCTTAAAATGAATGTGGGTTTTTAATTTGATTGGAAATCTGGTATCGCTTTATGATATTGCTCGAATGTGGTTAATGAATGAAAGTATTTTTTATGGATAATAATAACTTATTTTCTTTTTTTGATTTAATGTGAAAATGATATAATTTAATTAAGATAATTTCCATCGATGTGGGCTTAGGAATAATACTGTTTTGCTCATTTTTTATTCTTGATAATAACTTGATGCAATGCTGAACTTATGGCATACGGTAACAAGACGGTAGTTTGTGCATTTTAGGTCATCTCCTACACCTATTTTGTTTGCTGTAGCCAACAACTCTTGTAAGTAGTGAGACGGTCTACCGGTCATTTTGCTGTCCCTAATCAGGCAGGCAAACAGTTCTGGATCCGATCGCTCGTGGGTTGAAACCTTGTTTATTCAAGTCTTCATAACTCTTATCTTCAAATAATCTTGACTGCAGTTTTTGTTACTAAATCTGGTGGTAGCGCAAACTAAATGTGATAAAATGAAGAAGTTACTTTCGCAGATGAAACTGTGCCCTGGCGATCACAAACAACCCCATCAATACCGTTTCCATAAAAACTAGAAGTTTATTGTAAATGTGTTGACATTTGATTTGGCCGTGTTGTTGAAAATTCAGCGTCAAAGTTGTATGTTGTAATTGTAGGTTTTCATTTATTTGGTCGTTCGGCCGTCAAAGGTCACCAATATAAACTTTTAATATTTAGCATTCCCAAGATTACAAAAATGTTCCCATACGTTTGGGAATTATGCTTGCCATCTCGCTATCAGGTTATAAAAATCTAGATAATCAAAGTAGAAAAACACTTTTATTCAAAACCATGCGTGACATTAGATTTTGTTTGGAATCCAAGACATGAAAAATTAAAAGTGAAAACAAAGAAAATTCAAATTCAACACAAACACACACAAACACACCAAACACACAAACAAACACGCACATACACAAGCGCACACACATACAGTGTAAGAAAATTGTTTTATCTCTTAAGCAAATTTTTTAATGTGATGAAAAAAATGAAACAATGTAAATTTTATTGCAATTAACCTCGCTGACTCCTCCATTGCCAGCTGCTTGAATTTTAACCTTGTAGGTACAACCTGGGGTCAAATTCTCAACACATACCTCTTTGTCTTGGACTGTAGAATATTCTTCGTATGCTGTTCAACGGCAATCAAATTAATAACAAATGTGTTATTATTAAATAACCTTTATCATCAAATCAACTTAATTAAGTCACTAAAAACACCAAAATCTAAATCAGCTATTTTAAACCTTGATTTTTCAACAGATGGACTATGTAATGACTGATAGATATACCTCCCAAATCTCTTGGCTCATCTGAAAAAGTTATAAAATAAAATTAAATTTAACAGCTGAATATTCAAAAGTGCACTGTACTGTTAAAGACTAGATGGTTTTGCTGGTTTTTCTTTCGCACTATGTACTGGTTTGCATGCATATGCTGTTTGTTGTATTATTATATGTAGAGAATATTAATTTCAAAAACCGATTAGAAGTGTATTGAATAAATAAAACTAAAAATTATATATTTATAAATTTAAGAATTTTATTTGGTTATTATATACTATATCGGGGTTGCATAAATCCATAATCATTTAATTCTCCCTGTAATTATTTGGGCGGCGTGATGGCTCAATGGTTAAAGGCGCTTGGTCTTGCTATTGCAATGACTGGGTTCGAATACAAAGAGATCCCCGCCAATCATATGCAATGTGTTTGTATTCATATACGCTGTGTGTGTTTGTTGTTGAAACCTCTGAAGCAAACGCAAAAGAGAGAGTAACCTTTAACCTTTTATAACACTTTTAGTCAATTATATATCCTACTATTTAAAATATTAGTTATCGTCTGTTAAAATCACCTGTCAATTAATTAATTTATTAAAACTTCATTAATTTGTTTTAATTAATTACTAAATATATTATATTTACATTTATATTAAATATATTTAATTTAATTTACATAATTTTTTTCAAACTTGATGAATTATTTCGGTAACTATATTTTTTTCATTTTGTCTTTTACTTTACATTAATTATAACAAAGTTTAAACTATATTTTTAGTTTGTTCACTTATTTCTTTTCTGCATATGTTTTGTTCTACGTAATGTTAATGTTTATTCTACGTAATGTTAATGTTTTTTTCTTTTTTCGAATTCTTTTTCTTTTTTAATTATTTCGTCCAGTGTTTCACTTAATTTTATTTAGTTATATTTTACCATTTATCTCTTAATTTATTTATTACTCTCCTGGCCATATAGTTGGCTCATGTCGGTTTTAAAATAACCACGAATTTAAATAACAAAATTTGATTTATCATTAAGCAAAACACAAGTAAACAAAATCCTCCCAACCATAATTTGCTTATATAAACATAAATAATTTGCCAATTAAATTTTTAATAAATAAATAAATAATATATAAAAAAATTTATCTAAAAGAAATTGGATGTCCTCGCCTTTAGTGAAAGCAGGCATTATTTTTCTGACGACGTATGCTTATTCAATCGACGCCGGAGGGATACGCCTGTTTCGACCAAGCCCGTGATGAAATAAAAAAAAATAAAACCAGATTTTTCATTCCGATTAGTGGTGATGGAGTATTATTACAAAATAATTATAGGTCAACGCATCTGGACCTCAAATTTCAACTTTAAACGTTTAAGCATTTGTGTGTTTCGACATTTCCAAGTCACTCCATTAACAGAGTGGTGATAGCAATATACAGGCCCGGAATATCTTCATTAACGAATAATTATTTTTTAGAGTTTCGTAAAATTGTTAAACTCCTCACGGTTAAAGAAACAAGTGGTCATCCTTCGTGAGCATGCATATGACGTGGAACTTGTCTAGATTTATAGAATATAAAAAATAAATAAAACAGCAAGTACCAGATTATATATAAATGTTGAAATGACAAAAGTAAACAATTCTTCCGCTTCTGAAGTCAACTCACAAGAGGCGCTGTACAAATTCTGCAATACAATTGATAAAGAAAGACATGCAGATGACAATAAATGACAAATAATTGAAATAAGTATGACATTTCGCGTGTGTAGGCGGTAATTTATCATAAAATGAATCGCAGGATGAAAATAAGCAGATGGGAATGCTAGAGATAAAAACGGCAGAAAAGATTATGATCATATGGAATTCAAAACAACTGAAAAAACTAAAACAAGTCTATAATTCAGTTACAACACATAGTTCTGGAACTTTGACATTAAGTAAAAATAAAAACAAAAATAACTATTACAAAAATGCTTTGTCTTTGAATAGTTGGGATCAGTAGAAGAGAAGAAGAGAACGAATGAGGAACGAAAACATCAGAAAAAGATGTAAAATACAATAATAAACAAAATTAGGAGGAGAAGATCGAGATGGTGAGAACAAGTAGAAGGAACCGATGGATCTAAACAGATTACCAACAATGGCTTTGTATACAGAAGTCAAAGGAATATGAACTGTTGATAGGCAAAAAAAATGTAGTAACGATTATTTTCAACAAGAAAGATGCTTTGGAAAAAATTGATTCCACTTTTCTTTATAAAATTTATTACAAAAACGAGCTTGTAAGGTCAATCATTCAGTAGAAATTAAGTTATACATGAATAATAAAATAAACAAAATTAATGCTTACCGAATAGTATAGGCTTGTTGAATAGCATTGTCGTCGGAAAATTTTAATCGACGCATTTATTGTAAATATTTCAAATTTATTAGTTAAAGCATTTTAGTTAAAAAACATAAACCTTCAGATTTCAAGTTTCTTTACAAAATTTTACTATAGATACAAGTTTATAAAATCAAGTATTTAATTAACTAATTAATTAATTTGATTATTAAATTTAGTTTAATTAACGACCATCGAATTGGCTACGTTTGATGGATAGATTATCTCAAATACACCTACCCTAAAAATTTCAGCTGTCGGAAGTAGAGAAAATTTTTTTAATAGATTTTCATATGACAAGACGACAAAAAACAAGCATATAAAAAGAAGGGGAAAATAAACTCAAATTATTTTTGTAAAAAAGCAACACAATCAAGCAGAAAATTTTACATATATTGTACCACTTGTTTTGTTTAACTAATTAATGTTTAACTAATTAATTTAATTTAACGAATTTTTGTCAGAGAAACGCTAGCACAAGAAGTACTGGATATTAAAAGGATTAATTCACGTCTCATGTGGATCAAGCTTCGCATAGAAAAGCAAACAATGATTATTTTTTCTGCATATGCACCACAGACAGGCGAATCAGAAAAGATGAAAAATGAATTCTGGGCTGCATTCTCTGACACCATCTCAACAATACCAAAATCTGAAACAATCCTGATTGGAGGCGATCTCAATGGAAACGTTGGAGAGAAAACAAATGGTTTTGACAACGTACATGGCGGTTTTGGCTATGGAAAACGGAATGAAGATGGCAACCGCATCCTTGAGTTTGCTGAAAGTCACGGGTTTTGTTACTGAATACATATTTTAGAAAGAGGTTGGAACATCTCATAACATACAAAAGTGGTAATCAGCCACGCAAATTGATTTCTTCGTTGTCAAGCAACAACACCGAAGGCTATTCAAAAACGTCAAAGTTATACCTGGCGAATCATGTGTCGCCCAACACTACTTGTGGCAGACCTGGTTGTCGAACTGTCAAAACATAAGTCTAAACAAATACCTCGGAGAATCAAAACGTGAAAGCTGAAAAGCAATATTCATCGAGAAAAATTTCAACAGGTTGTCGCCACACAGTTAGACCACCAATCGCAAGCCAGTACAGATTGGAGTACATACAAAACCAGTGTACAAAATGCAATAGCTGAAAAGCCTGTTGATGACCATAAAATTTTCCGTGAGAAGAACAACTATGCAAGACGTCAAGTTGCACTGGCTTGGACAGATCAGTGCAGAGAGTGGCTCACTAAAAGCAAAGGTGACAAATGAAATCTCTGTATCGTATAGCAAAACAAGCAAAGCGTACGAAAAAAGACATAGTTGGTGCCTCATGTATTAAAAATCACAAAAATGAGATGGTTCTTGAACAAGATGAGATCAAGTTACAGTGGAGAGAATACTTCAACCGTCTGTTAAACGAAACAAATCCCATCAATGTTAACTTTGACGCTCCACCCATCGAAGGTCCGATTTCAGATATCACTGTAGAGGAGCTTACAGAAGCTCTAAAAGCTATGAAGAATGGAAAGGCAGGAGGGCCCTCTGGACTCACAAATGACACTATCAAAGCATCTGGTACTGCAAGTATCCAAACGTTACTACAACTTTGCCGTGAAATCTGCAGAAATCGCTCAATGCCGATTGAATGGAACTATAGCATGACAGTCCCGCTATACAAAGGCAAAAATGATCCATTAAACTGTTCAACATATCGGGGTATACGTCTGTTAGAACACTCCCTGAAAATTGTCGAGAAAATCATTGAGAGAAGATTAACGTCGTGCATCACAATCGGAAATTATCAATTTGGTTTCCTAGTGGGGAAATCAACAATTGATGCAATTCACATCCTTCGGCAACAACAAGAGAAGTACCTCGCAAAGCATCAACAACTATCACACATTTTTGTAGACCTTGAAAAAGCATTTGATCGAGTTCCCCGTGAAGCAATCAGGTGGAGTCTACGTCGACAACTCATTCCAGAATATCTTGTTCGACTTGTGATGGAAATGTATACGAATACTAAGACTCTTGTCAGCACAACAGTTAGAAACGCAGATGCATTTGACATCGGCGTTGGAGTTCATCAAGGCTCGATTATCAGTTCACTGTTATTTATAACTGTGATGGAAGAAATCACAAAACCGATACGCACTGGTGACATTTGGAATCTAATATATGCTGATGATATCGTTTTAACAGCCACGTCTGAGCAGAATGCAGCACAGATGTTTGAAGATTGGAACACCAGACTCGCCGATCATGGATTCAAAGTCAACATCAGCAAAAAAAGAAATGAACACTGGTGAACTCATCTAATCCACAGCTACTGGACAATGGTCCTGTTCAGTTTGTAAAGCTGGTGTAGGCAACAATTCAATCGAGTGTCAGCAGTGTAACTAGTGGTATCACAAACGTTGTTCAAAAATAATTGGAACTTTATCCAAAGTGTCTGATTTTGTTTGTTCTGCTTGCATCAATCCACAACAACAAATACGAACTAGCAATGTTTTTGAAGCCATTAAGGTAGAGAAAGTCACATCGTTTCAATATCTAAAAGATGTTCTGGATTGTACTGGAACAGTTGAAGCTGCCGTTCGAGCACGTATACGTGCAGCCTGGAATAAATGGCATCTCCTTGCCTCTATATTGATGCGGCGTGACATCCCACTACCACTACGATCAAGACTTTATAAATCTGTGAAACGTCCGGTGTTGTTATATGGTGCAGAAACATGGCCAATGACAACCAAACTGGAACAACAACTTCAACGAACCGACATGAAAATGCTCCGATGGATGCAACGAATTATTCTGAAGGACCACATCAAATCCACCGAAATCCTGCGTCGTGCTGGTTTAGATGATATAAAAGACGAATGCCGGCAACACCTTCTGCGGTGGTTTGGTCATGTCAAACGAAGTAGAAACAGTGCCATAATTTCTCTTGCAGATGTTGAAGTACTTGGCACACGTCCCAAAGGCCGTTCAAAGATGTCCTGGTCGCAAACAATCGAGCAAGACATGAAAGCTCTAAATTTAAATGAAATGGATACAACTGATCGTCTAATTTGGCGCAAAAAGTTGATGGCAAAGAAAACAACGTCCTACCTCGGGGAACCGGGACTCTGGACGCAAAACGAAGATTGATTGATTGATTTGTTTAACTAATTGCAAATTAAAAAGAAAATGAGTAGTTGTGGCATTGTTATTACAAGAAGACCGCACTGTTTTAACTGATTAAGCAAATAATCGAATATTGATAACTGCAAAAAATATTTTTTGTTCGTCAAGCAAATATTTATAAAAATAAAACAGAAGTGAAACGAATCGCCAAACTGCTAATCAATAAATTTTTCCAAACTGAACCTCTCTAGAGCATTCATGAAAAATTAAAAGCATCTGCATACTAAATATTTATTTCAAATAAAACAAAAAAAAAGATCGATAACCCACCCCACTGAATTTTGAAAAATGTGGAAGAAGGTTTCATTTTGAGAACTGGCTTAGATGGTGGCTGCGGCCTATCAGGTAGTGTCTTGAAGCAAACGATGTCACTCCACTTGCTATAACCTTCGTCATTCTGCGATTGTAACTATATTTGAAAAAAATGATGGCACCATGATGAGGTTGTAGTGATAACGATACCGTTCATGGCAATGCTAATGTTATTGTGTCTGCAAATAAAGTCACAGCTAACATGGTGATGAATGATTTTAAATAAATTTACCCTGAACTTGTATTCTGAGTTTCTCTTCAAGCCAGTAACTCTATAAGATATATCTGGGCCATTGTACACAGTTAGAAAGCCATGGCCCTAGTTTCAAAAAATGAAACTAAAAAATGAACATCCTAATGGTTAAAAAATAAAAAACATTTTCAAACAAAAACACCAGATAAGAAAAATTAAAATGAAAAATAAAAGACTAAGTCATAACAGCTTTTCAAAACAAAAAATGGTTTTGATTAGAAAATTTAACAAAAATAAAGACTCGACAATTAAGTTAAACATCAGAAATGATTGAATCAAAATAAAGTGCTGGCTACTAGCAAACTAACAGTTGATTCATCATCCATTTGGAGGGTAAACACTAGATCAGACGGTCTTTTGTTCCAAGATATTACTAACGTCTTACTCGTTGGCTCTGAGAGCAATGGGGGATCAGTCTGACATGGAGGTGAACCACTTGTTTGATAGCTTACTGGATCACTGTATTCACTGTAACATATTGTTATAAATACTTCGTTACAGTAAGCATTACTTTAAAACAAGATAAAATTCTCACGTTTTCAATAACTATTGTAAATTAGTTAAAACGATTACAATCATAGAAATTAATGATATTACGTATTTAATAATTTTTGACCAAAGTTATATAACGTCTAACAACGCTATTGGTAATATAATAATGAAAGAAATAAAATTAAACAAACAAACCTTTTTCCACAGCTATTTACAGCAGCCAATCTAAATGAATATTTTATAGAGGGCAACAATTTAGTAATTTTGAACTGCTTCTGTGGTCCATTATAAACCTCTATAAACTCTGATCTACCCTATAAATAAATTCAATATACAATGTTAGTAAAATAATCAGGGTTATGAACAAAACTTTTTAAAATTAATTCACGTTATTTGTTATATATATATATAGCTGTTAAGAAATATCACCGCACTTTCACTGCCGTAGATATAATGGTTAAGAAATATCAGTTTTGATCAGTTTCTGGTTCAATCTTTCAATATTTCGTATCGTATTTTTAACATCGTTTATCAACTTATTTATTATAGGAAACAAAGTTTTTAACAACTTTTTATTCATTTTTATCTTACACAGAAAAAGCTTTTTTCGGTAATCCTTTACCATTTTCAATGTAGTATACAATCAACTATTGGTTGTATCTTATATATATATATACTTCAAATCAAATCAAATCAAATTTTATTCAATCAATCTAAATTAATAATAATTAGGTAATGATTAGGAGACCAAAGCTAAAAGAAAACAAAATTCTTGTGTCGCAGGCCACCGTTCACAAATTGTTCATTCTAACACAATTTTTAAGTAAATTTATAATTCATGACAAAATTAACATAATGCACAATTTACATGATTCTAATTAAATAAAAATTGTACTTTTTTTCAATAAATATTTCTTTATTTTGTTTTTAAACAAATGCAAGGAATTTGTAGTCTTTATATTAACAGGAAGTTTTTCCCAGATTCCGGGACCGGTATGTTTTAAAATTCCACCAAGCAGTGTTATTCTTGCAGGTGGTGTATAGAACAGAGGAGAATGTCGAGTGAACTTTGACTGCACAGCATTTCCAAATTTGAAGAAGTCATTAAAAGATGTTGGTAATTGATAATGTAGGAACTTGAACACAAAGATAGAAACATGATAATTATACAAATTTTTTATGTTTAAAATTTTCAGTTCAGTACAATAACAGCCGACATGACTATATGGATGTAGATTTAATAGAATTTTGATGAAACGATTTTGACATCTGGTAATTTGCTTCAAATGAACTTCATGGCTGTTTCCCCAGATGATGTTGCAGTATATTAGATGTGGATAGATTAATGAATAATACAAATCTATAATTATTGGTTTATTCAATCTTACTTTAATTTTATTAATTACGCCTATGGTTTTATTAATTTTTTTCGATAACGAGTCTATATGCATATCCCACGAGAGGTTGTCCTTGATTTTCACTCCGAGAAATTTTGTGCTGGATGTACGCGGGATGCTATGGTTATTCATTTTTATATCTAAATTAGGTATTGTGTTAGTCAATATTTTTGGACCGAATAGAATGTAGTTGCATTTAGAAAAATTTACAATTAGTTTATTATTGATGAACCAATTTGAAACATCATCTAAACTTTTATTAATTATCTCTACATCGTTTGATGGATTGCTAGGTGGGGAGAAAATGTTAGTATCATCTGCATACAGAAGATGATGAGCGTCAGTAGCCAGATGAAAATCATTCATAAAAATTATAAATAGAAGTGGGCCTAAGATTGATCCTTGCGGGACTCCTGAAGTTATATTTAATTTATTTGAAGATTTGTTTTTTATCGACACATACTGATTTCTGTTTTGCAGATAGCTTATGAACCATGTATGTGCTATTCCTCTTATTTCATAGGAGTATAATTTCTTTATTAATATCTCATGATTAATAACATCAAATGCCTTGGACAGGTCTATGAAAACACCTATGGTTAGGATTTTTTTATTCAGATTATTTAATATGTTTTGTACTAAATGTAGTACTGCTAGTTCAGTTGAATGTTGTGCTCTATATCTATATTGATTTTTATTTAATAAATTATTAATATTCAAGAATGAAGTTATTCTAATAAATATAATTTTTTCCAGTACTATAGAAATAGGTGAGAGAAGGGATATTGGCCTGTAAGAGCTCATTTCCATCTTGGATCCTTTTTTATGAATAGGTATTATCTTTGATGTTTTGAAGCATTTTGGGAATATTCCTTGACTGATGGACAAATTGAATATATGTGTTATTGGATGTACAATTTCTGAGATGATTTGTTTTAAGAGATAATTACTTAATGAGTCATCAGAGGTGCTTTTTTATTGCTAAGATTCTTGACGACTGTTGATACCTCAAGTTCATCAGTGGAGTTAATGTATATGGATTTACAAATGTAGTTGTTTATTTTTGAAGATTCATTAACTGTTTGATTTTCAAGCAAATTTTCAGTAATTTTAATAAAATATTCATTGAAACAGTTACACATTTCTTCTGCATTATCGATTATGTTATTGTTGACTTTTATTTTATTGATATCATTCAACTGTTGATTTTTATTCATTATACCATTTATTATCTCCCACTTTTTCTTTGAACAGCTTTTTGCATCATTAAATCTTTGACTAAAGTAATTAGTAATATATATATACTTATATATGGGCGTTCCTACATTATTGTTCTTGAAATAAACAATTTTATGAGTTTATCTCGAAATAAATAACTTTATAAGTTTATCTTAAAATTTTTCTGTTTAATATTATATAATATATAATAATGTATAATATTAGACTGAATTTGTTAATAATGTGCGATTAGAGGCGTTGAGAGTGGATACCGTCATTTGTTCTCGTTTTCAGTGCTTTGTGAGTTATTGGCCGTGTTTCTTTGTTTCGCTGGGCAATTGAATTTTGATATTAATACTTATATAAATAGTGGGAGTCTGATAGGGAAAAGAAATAATGAGTTCTAAGGATAAGGATAAATGCACTAATTGTAATAGTGGACTAGGGCTACTAAAAATGTTTTACATTGTGTGGTGTGTAATGGTATTTGTCACCTGAAATGTGGAAAGGTCTCAGAAAAATTATTTTTGGAAATCTCTGCTATTCCTGGATATTCTTGGCTCTGTACAAGTTGTTGAGAAAGGGTAAAAAATTTAGGACCCATACATGATGTGTCTGAGAATGAAATAAAGAGAGAGAGTTGAGAGTTTTAAAAAAAGGTAATGCTGAGATACTAATGGAAATAAGGGACATAAAAAAAAGTAAATAGTTCAAATGTAATGATTAATAAATTAAGTAAGATAGAACAGTCCGAAAGCCTGGTTCAATTACAGGACAACTTAAAGATGTCCTTTGCAGGAATATTGAAGAAGGGAATAAAGAAGGAGGTAACTGAAGTTTTAAATAACATAAGGAATATCGTAGAGACACTGGAGAAAACACATAGTCACATAATGACCAAGAATGATGTAGAAATTAGATCAAAAAATGTAATCATATTCAGGTTAGAAAAAATAGGCAATGATTTAAGTGCCATAGAAAATTCGGATAGGAATGGAATTGGTGGAATATTTTTACACTTAACTGATGGCTCATTCAGCATTGCAAAGGTTAAAATAATTTACAGACTAGGTAAAAAGGGTTCACTGCCTTGACCTGTTATGGTGATTTTTAAAGATAAAAAAGTAAAAATATAATTATGGAAAATCTGAGAAAATTGATAACGATATATGATAAATTTAAAGGTGTTTGGATAAGTCATGATTTAACTAAAAATCAAAGGGAGCAAGTAAAGAAATTGGTCTCCGATGCTAAAGAAAGAAAGTTCAGATAAGGGGGGCTATATTTTCAGGGTAAGAGGAATGCAAGGAAACATGAGAGTAGTGAAATTGCAGAAAAAATGTAAATTCATCAGTCAATATATTCTGCATTCTAATGTTGATTCACTGTTAACAAATTTGATGAAATTAAGTTTTTGGTCAAAAATAATAATTATGACGTTTTGTTGTTTAATGAGACAAACCCTAAAAACCCTAGTAAATTATTTTAATTCAGAGTATAATATTGACAATTACAATCTTTTAACCGAAAATTTTATGGTTAAGGGTTTCAGTTTTTGTTCATGTAAAGTTGCTCTTAAATCTAGATTCGAGGAATTTTTATGTATTAAACTTTTGGGTGGTGCTGAACATTTTTGCATATCAATTATATATAGGAGCCCTGGCTCGGATGCTGTAAATAATGCCAATCTTTTAAAGTTACTAATAGAATTTGTGATTTTAATTTACCAGGTAATGATTGGGAGCTGGTGACGACTAACCATGGTGTCAAACCAATGGAAAATAAATTTATAAATTGTTTGCATAATTTGTTTCTATATCAGTTGGTTAAGCAGCCAACGAGGTATCGTCGAATCAGAGATCTAATGTTCTTGATTTATTAATGGTTCATGATATTGACATTATTGAGAATTTGGAGTATATAGCACCTATTGACCGCTTAGCCTTGAGTTTTAGATATAGATATGTGTGGTATAATTTAAGACATTTTGCAATCAGTAAGTATAATTTTAAAAAAGGTAATTATGACTCGATGCGTAATTTTCTTACTGTTTTTGATAAAACTGGTTCTGAATAACACGTGAAATCACTTTTCATGTATGTCCGACGGCAACTGATCTATATATACCTAAGTTTGATAGGAATAATAAAAGGTATAGGGAAAATTTTCCTTCAGCTTTGGTTTCACTTATTAAATATAAACATAAATTATGGAAAAATTTCTAAACTTCTAAAAATATTAAAATAATAATAATATTATTATTATATAATAATAATATAATAATTATATATTGAAGTTGGCTAAAAATATTAAAACTAATCCAAAAGCTTTCTGGCAACATATAAATGAAAAAAAAAATTAAGGAGTAATATTGATATTTTGTCTACAGTTGATAAATTTGGTAATAGAATAAATATAAGTAATGACAAGGAAAAAGCTAATTTGTTTGGGGCTTATTATAATAGGGTGTATATAGTGCCTGATGGGAATGATTGTGTGTCTGTTTTGGGTGATAAATGTGCTCGTGCCATGTCGTGTGATCCTATAAATGTCAGTGATGTTTTATTAGGATTAAGGAAGCTAAAAATAAATAAATCAGCTGGGCCGGATAAAATTTATTCTAGAATTCTGGTGGAATGTAGTAGTGTAGTTGCTGATTATTTATGCAATCTGTTTAATTTGTCATTGAACTGGCATGTCATACCTGATGCTTGGAGGCACAGTATTGTGGTACCGATTCATAAAAAAGGAGATGTATGTTGTGTGAAAAATTATAGACCTGTTTTTTTATGTTGTTTGTGCTGTAAGGTTATGGAATCGATAACTAAAGATCGTTTGATGAATCACTTTGTGAGTAATGATTTGTTTAACCACAGACAGTTTGGTTTTATGCCTGGGAAATTTGCTGTTTTGTTGTTATTAAAGTTGTTAGATGAATGGAGTTTGGTGATTGATGAGAGTAAGGAAGTTAAGGTTATATACACTGATTTTGAAAAAGCGTTTGATAAGGTTCCTCATGATGAACTTATTACCAAATTAAAATCTTATAGAGTGACTGATTTGATTGTGGATTGGATAAAGGATTACCTAAAAAACAGATCTTTCATGGTAAAAGTTAATGGTTCAATGTCAGATAACTTTGGTGTCTTTAGTGGGGTGCCGCAGGGTAGTGTATTAGGCCCCACTTTGTTTATTATTTATGTTAATGATTTATTTGATATTTGGTAGGTGTGTACTTTATATGCTGATGATACCAGGTTCTTGAAAAGAGTATTTGTTCAGAGGATGATAGAATGATTGTGCACTGTGCAGTCTTGTTTGGATGGCCTGTATAACTGGTGTAATGAATGGGATTGAAACTAAATATTGGTAAATGTGTGGTTGCTAGATACGGGGTAGGAAGGATAATGCTTTAAATAACGTTCATCAAATAAATGGAATATATTTAGATTCTTGGTGAGCGATAAACGAATATTTCTCGTTTCGTCAAATTTTCATTTTAATAAATTTCGGCGTTTTTTTTTCGGCGGTTTAAGTTTTTTTTGTTTTATTTTTTTTTTATTTTAAACGTTAAACCCGTTAAATGTGGTAATGGACCTCGAATGTCTCGTGGCCGAGTGGTTAACGTGTCCGTCTACCACTCCCATGACCCGGGTTCGAATTCTGTAGTTTCTACAGATTCATCCGGGTAGCCGACCCCCGGTCAACCCAGCCGTCCATCCTTTCGAGGTTGGTAAATGGGAAGACGACGTAAGTTGTCGCATATTGGCCGGCGAAATGGCTCAGTGGTATAAATGCGCGCTGAGTCAAACATCTCAATGGCTATCATATATTCAGCGTATATGATGCGGTGCTTGCGCGTGCACATAAAATACATGTGTACCTCGTGTGAAAAGGATAAACAGCCTTTGTGGCGAAGATGGCTGCTTCATATCAATGGTTGAAGATATGAAGAACATAATAAAGATATATAGGTTATATATATCTGTAACATTGTAAGTGGTTTTGCGTATGTCAGAACTGCAATAATAAAGACTAATAAAAAAAAATAAAAAATGTCTGCGTGAAGATAAATGGCCGAAATTGGCCAGTACGGCGGGAGAGCCGGCGAGGAAACTCCATGATTGGTGTGGCAAAATCTCCCAACTTCTCCTCTCGTTGACGGAAAGAGTTAAACAGTTAGAGTCAAGAGATAATGAAAATCAACTCGCCATCGAGATGCTAAAACATGATCTCGAAGCTGCAAAGAAGGAAGTTGCTAAATCCTCTCAGCATTATAAGGCTGCCCTGGTCAAGGGCCTTCAATTGGTCTCTTCCATGGTTGACTACAGTTCTGCGACCTTCTGCACAACAGTCTTTTCCTATTGCTGCACAGCAAACGGATGTCCACACTCAGGTGCCTAAGAAGAAAAAACCTAAAAGTACTCAGGGTTCAAATAACTCTGGTTCTTGTCCCAAATCTGCTGGTGCCATTAACAAGAAGAAAATTTATTTGTCAGCAACCTTGACAACTCAGTTACATGTGATGGATTAACTGTTTACTTAAAATCATGTAAGGCTAATGTATTAAGTTGCTGTAAAGCTAAATCTCGCTTTGGGAAAGGCTTCAGAGTCTGTGTTGACATCGGTGACACTAACTGTGTGTTCACTAATCCTGATATTTGGTCAGAAAACACTATTTTAAGAGAATGGGTTTTTAAACCTAAGATTCATCTTGCTGTGCAAAATAAAAATCAAAATCTTATTAAGGAAATTAATAACACTTCTCAGGAAAATAAGAAAATAATTATTAATAATGATGATTGATAAGCGTGTTTCATTATCTGGCAATCAATCAATCAATCTTCGTTTTGCGTCCAGAAACCCGTTTCCCGAGGTAGGACGTTGTTTTCTTTGCCATCAACTTTTTGCGCCAAATTAGACGATCAGTTGTATCCATTTTATTTAAATTTAAAGCTTTCATGTCTTGCTCGATTGTTTGCGACTAGGACTTCTTTGGACGGCCTATTGGACGTGTGCCAGGTACTTCAACATCTGCAAGAGAAGTTATGGCACTGTTTCTACTTCGTTTGACATGACCAAACCACCGCAGACTGTGTTGTCGGCATTCGTCCTTTATATCATCTAAACCAGCACGACTCAGGATTTCGGTAGATTTGATGTGGTCCTTCAGACTAAATCGTTGCATCCATCGGAGCATTTTCATGTCGGTTCGTTGAAGTTGTTGTTCCAGTTTGGTTGTCATTGGCCATGTTTCTGCACCATATAACAACACCGGACGTTTCACAGATTTATAAAGTCTTGATCGTAGTGGTAGTGGGATGTCACGCCACATCAATATAGAGGCAAGGAGGTGCCATTTATTCCAGGCTCCACGTATGCGTGCTCGAACGGCGGCTTCAACTGTTCCAGTACAATCCAGAACATCTTTTAGATATTGAAACGATGTGACTTTCTCTACCTTAATGGCTTCAAAAACAGTGCTATTTCGAATTTGTTGTTGTGGATTGATGCAAGCAGGACAAACAAAATTGGACACATTAGATAAAGTACCAATTATTTTTGAACAACGTTTGTGACACCACTGGTTACACTGCTGACACTTGATTGAATTGTTACCTACACCAGCTTTACAAACTGAACAGGGCCATCGTCCAGTAGCTGTGAATTGGATGGGTTCACCAGTGTTCATTGCTTTGGTTTTGCTGATGTTGACTTTGAATCCATGATCGGCGAGTCTGGTGTTCCAATCTTCAAACATCTGTGCTGCATTCTGCTTAGACGTGGCTGTTAAAACGATATCATCAGCATATACTAGATTCCAAATGTCACCAGTGCGTACCGGTTTTGTGATTTCTTCCATCACAGTTATAAATAACAGTGGACTGAGAATCGAGCCTTGATGAACTCCAACGTCGATGTCAAATGCATCTGTGTCTCCAACCGTTGTGCTGACAAGAGTCTTAGTATTCGTATACATTTCCATCACAAGTCGAACATGATATTCTGGAATGAGTTGTCGACGTAGACTCCACCTGATTGCTTCACGGGGAACTCGATCAAATGCTTTTTCAAGGTCTACAAAAATGTGCGATAGTAGTTGATGCTTTGCGAGGTACTTCTCCTGCAGTTGCCGAAGGATGTGAATTGCATCAATTGTTGATTTCCCCGCTAGGAAACCAAATTGATAATTTCTGATTGTGATGCACGACGTTAATCTTCTCTCAATGATTTTCTCGACAATTTTCAGGGAGTGTTCTAACAGACGTATACCCCGATATGACGAACAGTTCAGTGGATCACCTTTGCCTTTGTATAGCGGGACTGTCATGCTATAGTTCCATTCAGTCTGCATTGAGCTATTTCTCCAAATTTCACGGCAAAGTTGTAGTAACGTTTGGATACCTGCAGTACCAGATGCTTTGATAATGTCATTTGTGAGTCCAGAGGGCCCTCCTGCCTTTCCATCCTTCATAGCTTTCTCTCCACTGTAGCTTGATCTCATCTTGTTCAAGAACCATCTCATTTTTGTCATTTTTAATACATGAGGCACCAACTATGTCTTTTTTCGTACGCTTTGCTTGTTTTGCTATACTATGCACCAACTATGTCTTTTTTCGTACGCTTTGCTTGTTTTGCTATACGATACAGAAATTTCATTTGTTCACCTTTGCTTTTAGTGAGCCACTCTCTGCACTGATCTGTCCGAACTTGACGTCTTGCATAGTG